>NC_060149.1:546102685-546402685 GCF_021461385.2 Schistocerca piceifrons
AAGTGAAGGCAGTCGGTCAATGCATTGTCCGTGGTGAGAGATAATGCCTGAAATACGGTATTCTCGGCACGCTCTTGACCCTGTGGATCTCGGAATATTGAATTCCATAACGATTTCCGAAATAAAATGTCCCGGTCGTCTAGCTCCAACTACACTATGTGATCAAGAGTATCCGGACACCCACAAAAACGTACGTTTTTCATATTAGGTGCATGGTGCTGATACCTACTGCCAGGTACTCCATATAAGCGACCTCAGTAGTCATTAGACATCCTGAGACAGCAGAATGGGGCGCTCCGCGGAACTCACGGACTTCGGAGGTGGTCGGGTGATTGGGTGTCACTTGTGTCATACATCTGTACGCGAAATTTTCACACACCTAAGCATCCCTAGGTCCACTGTTTCTGATGTGATAGTGAAGTGGAAATGTGAAGGGACATGTACAGCACAAAAGCGTACAGGCCGACCTTGTCTGCAGACTGACAAGAGACTGCCGACATTTGAAGAGGGTCGTAAGGTGTAATAGGCAGACATCTATCCAGATCAGCACACAGGAATTCCAAACTGCGTCAGGATCCACTGCAAGTACTATGACTGTTAGGCGGGAGGTGAGAAAACTTGAATTTCATGTTCGAGCGGCTGCTCATAAGCCACACATCACGCCAATAAATGCCAAACGACGCCTCGCTTGGTGTTGTTGTCGTTGTGTCTTCAGTCCAGAGACTGGTTTGATGCTACTCTAACCTGTGCGAGCTTCTTCATCTCCAAGTAACTACTGCAACCTACATCCTTCTGTATCTGCTTAGTGTATTCATCTCTTGGCCTTCTTCTACGATTTTTGCGCTCCACGCTGCCCTCCAATGCTAAATAGGTGATCACTTGATGCCTCAGAACATGTCCTACCAACCGATCCCTTTTCCTACTCAAGTTGTGCCACAAATTCCTCTTCTCCCCAATTCTGTTCAGTACCCCCTCATTAGTTACGTGATCTATCCATGTAATCTTCAGCATTCTTCTGTAGCACCACATTTCAAAAGCTTCTATTCCCTTCTTTTCTAAACTGTTTATCTTCCATGTTTCACTTCCATACGTGGTTACGCTCCATACAAATACTTTCAGAAAATACTTCAAATGGTTCAAATGGCTCTGAGCACTATGGGACTTAACATCTGAGGTCATCAGTCCCCTAGTACTTAGAACTACTTAAACCTAACTAACCTAAGGACATCACACACATCCACGCCTGAGGCAGGATTCGAACCTGCGACCGTAGCGGTCGCGCGGTTCCAGACTGAAGCGCCTAGAAGCGCTCGGCCACACCGGCCGGCAGAAAATACTTCCTGACGCTCAAATCTATACTCGATGATAACAAATTTCTCTTCTTCAGAAACGTTTTATTTGCCAGTGCCACTCTACATTTTATATCCTCTCTACTTTGACCATCATCAGTTATTTTGCTTCCCAAATAGCAAAACTCATTTGCTACCTTCAGTGTCTCCTTTCCTAATCTAATTGCCTCAGCATTACCTGATTTAATTTGACTGCATTCCATTATCCTCGTTTTGCTAATGCTGATGTTAATCTTATATCCTCCTTTCAAGACAACTGCTCTTCCAGGTCCTTTGCTGCCTCTGACAGAATTACTGTGTCGTTGGAAAACCTCAAAGTTTTTATTTCTTCTCCATGAATTTTAATTCCTACTCCGAATTTTTCTTTTGTTTCCTTTACTACTTGCTCAGTATACAATTGAATAACATCAGGGATAGGCTACAACCCTGTCTCACTCCCTTCCCAACACCTGCTTCCCTTTCATGCCCCTCGGCTCTTATAACTGCCATCTGGCTCGTGTACAAATTGTAAATAGCCTTTCGCTCCCCATATTTTACCCCTGCCACCTTCAGAATTTGAAAGAGAGTATTCCAGTAAACATTGTAAAAAGCTTTCTCTAAGTCTACAAATGCTAGAAACGTAGGCTTGCCTTTCCTTAATCTATCCTCTAAGATAATTCGTAGGGTCAGTATTACCTCACGTATTCCAACATTTCTACGGAATCGAAACTGATCTTCCCCGAGGTCGGCTTCTACCAGTGTTTCATTTCGTCTGTAATTCTTGTTAGTATTTTGCAGCCGTGACTTATTAAACTGATAGTTCGGTAATTTTTACACTTGTGAACACCTGCTTTCTTTGGGACTGGAATTATTATATTCTTCTTGAAGTCTGAGGGTATTTCGCCTGTTTCATACATCTTGCTCACCAGATGGTAGAGTTTTGTCAGGGCTGGCTCTCCCAAGGCTATCAGTAGATCTAACAGAATGTTGTCTACTCCCAGGGCCTAGTTTCAACTTAGGTCTTTGTGCTCTGTCAAATTCTTCACGCAGTATCATATCTCCCATTTCATCTTCATCTACGTCCTCTTCCATTTCCATAATATTGCCCTATATATTGCCTTATATAGACCCTCTATATACTCCTTCCACCTTTCTGCTTTCCCTTCTTTGCTTGGAACTGCTTTTCCATCTAAGCTCTTGATATTCATACAAGTGGTTCTCTTTTCTCCAAAGATCTCTTTAATTTTCCTGTAGGTAGTATCTACATTACCCCTAGTGATATATGCCTCTACATCCTTACATTTGTCCTCTAGCCATCTCTGCTTAGCCATTTTGCACTTCCTATCGATCTCATTTTTGAGACGTCTGTATTCCTTTTTGCCTACTTCATTTACTGCATTTTTACATTTCTCCTTTCATCAATTAAATTCAGTATCTATTCTGTTACCCAAGGATTTCTACTAGCCCTCTTCTTTTTACCTACTTGATCCTCTGCTGCATTCACTGTTTCATCTCTCAAAACTAGCCATTCTTCTTCTACTGTTTTCTTTTACCCGTTCTTGTCAATCGTTCCCTAATGCTCTCTCTGAAACTCTCTTCAACCTCTGGTTCTTTTAGTTTAACCAGGTCCCATCTCCTTAAATTCCCACCTTTTTGCAGTTTCTTCAGTTTTAATCTACAGTTTATAACCAATAGATTGTGGTCAGAGTCCACATCTGCCCCTGGAAACGTCTTACAATATAAAACCTGGTTCCTAAAACTGTCTTACCATTATATAATGTATCTGATACCTTCCAGTGTTTCCAGGCCTCTTACACGTATACAACCTTCTTCCATGATTCTTAAACCAAGTGTCAACTATGATTAGGTTGCGCTCTGTGCAAAATTCTATCAGGCGGCTTCCTCTTTCATTCCTTACCCCCATTCCATGTTCGCCTATTACTTTTCCTTCCCTTCCTTTTCCTACTATCGAATTTCAGTCTCCCTTCACTATTTGAATAATTTCTTTTATCTCATCATACATTTCTTCAATCTCTTCAGCATCTGTGGGGCTAGTTGGCATATAAACTTGTACCACTGGGGTAGGCGTAGGCTTCGTGTCTACCTTGGCTACAATAATGCGTTAGCTATGCTGTTCGAAGTAGCTTACCCGCGCTCCTATTTTTTATTCACTATTAAACCTACTCCTGCATTACCCCTATTTGATTCTGTATTTATAAGCCTGTATTCACCTGACCAGAAGTCTTGTTCCTCCTGCCACTGAACTTCACTAACACCCACTATATCTAACTTTAACCTATCCATGTCCCTTTTTAAATTTTTTAATCTCCCTACCCGATTAAGGGATCTGACATTCCACGCTCCGATCCGTAGAAAGCCAGTTTTGTTTCTCCTGATAACGGCGTCCTCCTGAGTAGTCCCCGCCCGGAGATCCGAATGGGGGACTATTTTACCTCCGGAATATTTTACCCAAGAGGTCGCCATCATCATTTAATCACACAGTAAAACTGAATGCCTCGGGAAAAAATTACGGCTGTAGTTTCCCCTTACTTTAAGCCGTTCGCAGGCCGTTTTGGTTAATGTTACAAGGCCAGATCAGCCAATCATCCAGACTGTTGCCCCAGCAACTACTGAAAAGGCTGCTACCCCTCTTCAGGAACCATATGTTTGTCTGGCCTCTCAACATATACCCCTCCGTTGTGGTTGCACCTACGGTATGGCTATCTGTATCGCTGAGGCACGCAAGGAGCGTAAACATTGGATGATGTAACAGAGGAAAAACGTTTTGTGGAGTGACGAATCACGGTACATAATGTGGGGATCCGATGGGAGGGTGTAGGCATGGCGATTGCCCGGTGAACGTCATCTGCCAGCGTGTGTAGTGCCAGCAGTAAAATTCAGAGGCGGTGGTGTTATGGTGTGGTAGCGTGTTTCATGGAGGGGGCTCGACATTGATATTTTAAGCACCTTCTTGCTTCCAACTGTTGAAGAGCAATTCGGGGATGGCGATTGCGTCTTTCAACACGATCGAGCACCTGTTCATAATGCACGGCCTGTGGCAGAGTTGTTACACGACAACAACATCCCTGTAATGGACTGGCCTGCACAGAGTCCAGACCTGAGTCCTACAGAACACCTTTGTAATGTTTTGGAAAGCTGACTTCGTGCCAGGCCTTACCGACCGACATCGATACCTCTCCACATTGCAGCACCCCGTGAAGAATGGGCTGCCATTCCCCAATTAATCTTCCAGCACTTGATTGAACGTATGCCTTTTGAGAGTGGAAGCTGTCATTAAGGCTTAGGGTAGGCCAACACCATACTGAATTCCAGCATTACCGATGGAGAGCGCCACGAACTTGTAAGTCATTTTCAGCCAAGTGTCTGGGTACTTTTGATCACATAGTATACCATTCGGTGTTCAAACTCTGTTAATTCCCGTCGTGCGGCTGTAATCACGTCGTAAACTTTTTCACATAGATCTCCTGAATACAAATGACAGCTCCGCCAATGCATGCTGTTTTATACCTTGTGTACGCGATACTACCGTCATCTGTATATGTACATATCACTATTCCATGACTGGATACAAGGAGTTGGAAGACAGTGGCGATCAGGCGACTATAAAATATGGCGGAGACAGTGATCGCCACACATTTGCCGCGCGGCTGTAATCACGTCTTAAACTTTTTCACGTAGATCTGGCCGCGCGGTTGGAGGCGCCATGTCACTACCGTGCGGCCTCTCCCGCCGGAGGTTCGAGTCCTCCCTCGGGCATGGGTGTGAGTGTTGTCGTTAGCGTTAAGTTAGTTTAAGTAGTGTGCAAGTCTAGGGACCGATGACCTCACCAGTTTGGTCCCTTAGGCATTCACACACATTTGAACATTTGCCACGCATTTCCCGCGTAGCTGCAGTGGACTTCGTCCAGTGTCCACAGTCCACGGTATTGAGACCTGTTTATACAGTGAGCTGGAGTGATTGTTCCCAGTTCACTGTAGACGGGAACTTAACATCTGAAGTCATCAGTCCCCTAGATCTTAGAACTACTTAAACCGAACCTACATTGATGGCTGGCTACTTGTTGTCAACTACTGCAGTAATGGACCCGCAACTTTTATCGATATAGTGTGCAATCACTAAGTGAGATGTTTTTAAGCAACCATCTGATATCGTAAATGATCACAATTTCCACTTACTGAGGACAATTGCCATATCATGAAGGGTTTTACATCTCGACGTATTGACCTCTTCTCAAGACTAATGTCATGTGTGTTTTCATAAGCCCATAAGTGACAGGTTATACATCAGATTGGATACAAAAATTTCGATTCTTCACTTTGTTACTTTTAAAATCTTTACTTTGTATATTTGAAGTTCATTTTTGCTAATATGTTTTCTGTTTCTTTTAAATGCTATAGCATGTCAAGTGCTACGGCCAGATATCTACTTTTGGACGCTTTTAGAAAGGTATAATGTTAGGTACGACATTATTTGGGTAACCATACTAAACGTAGCCAAAAGCGTACTTAAGTCTGACTCCTACCAGGAACAACGACAGTGAAGTTAGTGTGTGGATTATTTTGGAGTGGCACTGCGAACATCTGCCATCCACAAGACTATGGGAAACTTTGTTTACAGCTGATCTCATCATTTTACAATACAGTCAACTTATTAGTGAAAGTAAATTACAAAATGTTTTCAATTTACTAGAACATAAAACCAGCTGACGTCACGCTATTAAAGCTGAATTACGACTGCTCGAGACGAGCACGCGCAAATCTCTCTCCATTCCAGAATTCTGATTGGCCAGTCGGTTTGACGATTGTCTCTGACAGCATGGTAATATCCGTTCGTGACCAATCCTCTTATCAAAATTTACTTAAATGATTTTCCAGACTTAGTATTTCCCGAAAATCAAATAAACTGAAAATGATTCCTTATTTACTGGTCGTAAAGACAAAAGTAAAGAGTTTTGCTTCTAGAATCCTTAAATTGACTATTTTACACTAAGCATGTTAAACCTTGATGGTGACTCTGCTCTATTACACAATATAATTCACACGCTCATCATTAATTGTTAAGAAAATTCCAGATTCATGTATCACATACATGCCGAATTCATCCGCTCTCATCGCGAGAGCTAAAAAATTGAAAATAATAATGTCGAAAACTTAATATAGTAGCCGGTCGCGGTGGCCGAGCGGTTCTAGGCGCTTCAGTCCGGAACCGCGCGACTGCTACGGTCGCAGGTTCGAATCCTGCCTCGGGCAAGGATGTATATGCTGTCCTTAGGTTAGGTTAGGTTTAAGTAGTTCGAAGTTCTAGGGGACTGATGACCTCAGATGTTAAGTCCCATAGTGCTCAGAGCCATTTTGAACCATTTTTATTATAGTAATCACTGTTTGAAAACTGAAACATTTTGCAGGAATTAACTATTGTTACGATGTAAGACTAGAAATTTTATCGCGATAATGTACCGTAAATGACTTTATTAATTCACCGGTTGGTGTGTGATATGAACAATCTGCAGAGCGTATATGCACTTCAACTTGTGAGAACAGAAACGAGAGACAGCAACTTCCCAGAGTGGGAATGCGTTCTGTAGCGCTTGAGGTTACTAAGGTGAATTTTACACCTTCTTAATTATTAATGCATGTCACTACGCCAAATCGCGAATATGATCGTCTGAACATGCAAAAAAATTAAGCTGAACTAAATTAACCTGTAATGCGCTTACAGGCCACAAAAAAAATTGGAAGTGGACATCCAACAGCCAGCTTATCAATTCCGAGGTAAAAGAAATTAAGGAGATTAGAATTTGTTGAAAAGACGTTTGGGTTATATGTTTGCCTCTTAAGTAGATCGATGAGGAAACATGCCGTGAACTATACTATCTGATCAAAAGTATCCGGATACCTGTATGTAATGCCGAATTGAGCACTAGACGTCATGACAAGCGGACACGCGAGTATAAAAGTAGGGAGAGTAGTAACAGCAGAACGGGTCGGTCAAGAGGTCAAGAGAGCTCAGTCACTTCGAATGTCGCTGGATGTAACCTGAGTAACAAATCCACCAGGGACATTTCAGCATTGCTAAAGCTGCTCAAGTCTACTGCTAGTGAAGTGACTGTGAAGTGGAAACGTGAAGGAACAACCGCAGCTAAACCAATACCAGGTAGATCGCATGTACTGCATGGGGACAGTTGAGAATTACAGATGGTGGTTGTAAAGCATAGCATGAAATCAGTGGAATGAATCACTCGTGAGTTCCAAAGTGCTACGTAGCCAAGCTAGCACACAGTGACAACATGGGAAGTTAAAAATAGTGGGGTACAATGGTCGAGTAGCTCTTTGTAAACTACACGTGTCTGTAGTCAGCGCTAAGTAACGCTTGAGACGATGTAAAGAGCAACGACACTGGACAGTCGTTGAGTGAAACGAGTGATTTTGAGTGATGAATCACGCTATACCCTCTGGCAACCTGATGGAAGGCTCTGGGTTTGGCGAATGCCTGAAGAACGTTACCTGCCTTCATGTGTAGTGCCAACAGTGAAGTGCAGTGGAGGGATTGTTGCGGTAGGGAAGTACTTTTCGTGGTTTGGGTGTGGTTTTCTTGTTGCACTTAAGAACTGCTAAGTGCGGAAGGATATCAACGCCTTTTACAGCATTGTGAGCTGTGTACAGTACAGGAATAGATCGAAGACGATGATTGTTTGTACCAACATGACGGTACACACTTTCATAAAGCAGCTTTTCTGTGGCAATCGTTTGTGAATAATATTATTTCCGGAAAGTTCTAATATGCCCATGGTTCCGATCTGAACCCAGTGGAACACATTTGCGGTAAGTTAGAACGTAGACTTTTCACTAGACACAAGCATTCAACATCACTACCTACCTTGGTTTCGGCTGTTGAGGAATAATGGGCTGCCAATCTTTCACAGGCATTCATTGAAAGCGCCCCCAGTTGAGTTCAAACCGTCATGAAGGCAAAGGGCAGATACACCCCCATATTAATATCCACTAATAGATGTTATGATATCAATTGTCAGATAGTTTTTGTTATGCATGAAGAGAGCCGTTGCAGAGGGCCTCTAGATTCTAAAGGCTGGAGAGCAGTAAAGCCACGCATAGAGTCTTGACAGAAGATCAATTCACCCGAACCTACTGTGAAAACATTTAGTTGGCTGTGCACAAAACGCCAACGAGTCTTCCAAAGTGTAATATAAAAAACGACATCAAAATCCTTTGCACAGGCGTATGTAATGCACGTATGACTCTTGAGTAAAATTGTTTGAAAATATCTCCAATACATCAGCTTTAGGCATATCTTTAAAAAATGAAGCAGATCAAGACAAATCACAAATACTACATAACAAACGAAATTGGGGAGGAAGATCGCAGCAAAGGCGAAAAAGTGAAAAAGAGCAACCGTGGCTATGCACCTGGCCAGGATCAGCGGCAGGTTTCCTAGCAATGTCTGCAGAAAGACCTTTTCGGATATAAAAGTTCCATTTTGACACAGACTGTGCGACATAAACCAATGAAACGTTCACCACATTATATTACACTTCTTACAATTATTCATTTTCGTAGTTTCCTGTAAAACTGTTGATCTTAGTATCAATCAACTGTAAAAACTTGTTGTAAAATTGATTTTTTAAAATGTTAAAAAATACTGCTTTTAATTCAGGTGTTATTGCTGTGGTCTTCTGTCCGAAGACAGGTCTGTTGTGGCTCTCCATGCTATTCTATCCAGTGCAGGTCTCTTCGTCTCACCACGCTAGTCTACCCGTCCAAGTCTCTACATCTCTGCATAACTAAGCCACCCTCCGTCCGTTTGAACTTGCTTACTGTAAATTAGCCATAGTCTCATTCTACGATTTTTACTTCTCTTTATTACCACATTAGCTGTTCTCTGATGCCACAGGATGTGTCCTATCAAGAGATCCTTTCTTTTAATAGCCGGTCGTGGTGGCCGAGTGGTTCTAGGCGCTACAGTCTGGAACCGCACGAGCGCTACGGTCGCAGGTTCGAATCCGGCCTCGGGCATGGATGTGTGTGATGTCCTTAGGTTAGTTAGGTTTAAGTAGTTCTAAGTTCTAGGCGACTGATGACCTCAGAAGTTAAGTCCCATAGTGCTCAGAGCCATTTGAACCATTTTTTCTTTTAATAAAGGTGCGCTGCAAATTTCATTTCTCCCCAATTCGATTAAATTCTGGTTTTGTCTCTGGAATTGAGTGGTCTGTTCACATCCTTACTCGTACTTCACTGTAAGCGATCTTCTCTTACAGCACACTGAATAAACACATAAATAGTAGAATGAATGAAACAAATAATTGAATAACGATTTTTCTCCTTAGTTCCTTTTCCTCCTTTTCTTAATACACTGTAATACATTTTTAAATACATTTCACCTTAGTCCTTCCTATTTCAACGTTGTATTCAAACCAACTAAAATTATCTCTTTCTAGGTCTATAATTTAAGATTCAAGGTACGATTTCCATGAGAGTTTTTTTTTTTTTTTTTTCAAGGTTCAGTTCATTTATTTCAGGCCCCAACTCTTCAGCTCGTCTTACTAACCAAGGTTCGAGTCCTCCCTCGGGCATGGGTGTGTGTATTTGTCCTTAGGATAATTTAGGTTAAGTCGTGTGTAAGCTTAGGGACTGATGACCTTAGCAGTTAAGTCCCATAAGATTTCGCACACATTTGAACATTTGAACTAACCAAATTTTGTTTTTGTGAATACTATACGTAACCAGTGTTTCAAAATGTATTACCGAATTACGGCTTCAGTCTTAATCACATTTATATTGACATTAACTATATTAATTACTTCCCCCATGAGCTCTATATTGTCTATTCCCTTCCTAGATCTCGGTTCATTATTTAACGTATGGTTTTCTCATCTTTTTGTATAGAGATTTTGCTAGAGCCTACGACTCTCAAACAGGAGAAACATTTCGGTTCGTCACCATCGCTGGCATTCATTGCCCCTCGGTCCTTTGTGCCTATGTTTCGATGTCGTTTTTTGTGTTACTCTCTCCCTTTGTCTTCTCTCAAACTATGGGTGTTTTCTCTTTTCACCCCTATATACCCTATTTATTACATCTTCACAAAGAAATCTGGAATTTCTGTGATTTTTTAAATTTCTTACTGATACTTTGCTTCGTGTCTTGTATTGTGTCCACAATCTCAGCGGTCGTTGTTCGCATTTTCAGTTCATTGTTTTCTAGTGCTTCGTTGTGTATTTCTTCCGTTGTGTTCAATACAGGTACTTGCTTCAGTGGGAGATTTCCGTCTGTTTTCTGGATCAAACTCAGTACTCAGCTGTTTTTGCTTTCATGTTTTGCTGAAAAACCTATTGGAAGTCCTTCAAGGAGTTCACTAGTTAACTTTTATGCGACAGTCCCGATGTCACCACAGTCTTTATTCACATCTACGTCGTGTTTGTTTGTGCCTGCGACACTGCGTCACCGGCGCAGTGCGTCAACCGTGTCTTGTGATACTTAATTATGAGGAAACTGTTGTTTTTTTTTTTTTTGTTTCAGTTTATTGACTTTCGGTTCGTGCCCATTCAACAATTTCAGTAATGGATAGACGATACGGCAGTGCAGCGAAGACGACTTTCTTGTTAGTTCGACGATACAAACGTAAGGAAAACACAACATCCAGTCCCCGAGCGGAGAAAACCTCCGACCCGGCTGGGCATCGAACACGGGCCTCTTCGGTTAGCAATCTGCCACGCTGAGGAAACTGTTTCGGAGCCACCTCTAACGTTACTTTATTTTTGTCTTCGAGAGCTACTTTCGTTTACCATATGTATAAGTCTATTTGTACGTTGTAAATTCACATTCAATACAGAAAAGAAGCTTGGGCAGCTTTCTCTGAACTGACCTTTCTCATTACATACTAAATGCATTTGTATTTCCCAGCTATGAGAGACATGAACACTTTGTTACAGCTATGATGGAATTGGATGTTGTAACGAGGCCATATTGAGGATCTAAGGACCTGTATGCTGAACTCATGGTGTGGCCACTACCAAGAAAAATTTTGTGATAACTAACACGTAAATGCAGCATTTCAGAGCTGCTTTTGAGTTGTAAGCCTACAAGGCAGCATTTAAGGTTATTATTTAATTGTAAACAATTACACTGTACAATTAATGATTTAATGTGTTGCTGAAATTTAAAAAATAAAGTGAACGGAGATCATTAAGGCATCCAACACAGTTTGTAACATCTCAGTGAGTAACTAAACGCTTTTTTAAAAGGAGGAATAATCATTTCAAGTCAAAAACATCAGTATCTGAATTTTAAAAATTAATGTATTGCGCTACAAGGCTTGTTAAACAAATACAAGATAACGAAGGGAATGCAACAATCAAGCAAATATTACCTATATTTAATTAAGATGTAACAGTTGCTTGACCATGCCATGACACCATGTGTCTGAAGACATATTCTATGTATCCCGCAGTATCTGCAAAGAGAATAAAATTAGCTAAAATCGATCAAGCTCCAAGAGCCAAAGAATATGCATCTGGCGACAGGTAGCAAAAAAAAAAAAAAAAAAAAGGTAGGCCCTGGTTTGGATGACATGAGGTTTGCAAGAAATCGACGTACCGCGAAATGTAATTCACTTTCAACTGCCAAAACTCCGTTAACCATTCTTTTCAAAGTCTTAGCGATTATCTCAACTAAAGAGCCGCTCGTTTGACTGGACGCCACGGGGAATTTGACACGAGGGAGTCCAGGATTTGAGAGATGAATGCTACCGTAATTCCTGTCAGCTGTTCTTGAAAAAATTCAACCGAATCAACCCACATAAAATTATTATTCCCACCTCTGATACTACCGTAAGAGAGCCCGCACCAGTGTTAAGCAAGGACTTACATACTGTATTTTAATTTTTTTGTTATGTATGTATCGGTGTAGTGCGGACTCATAGGCTGCAGCCTAGAAAGCCTGTGAAAATGTGCGGGCCTTGCTGTAAGACTATGATTACAATAACACAGATACTGGTAGGTTCCGACGTCGACCGACACTGGCCGAAGACAGCCGAGTTTTTCAAATCAATACGCCGCTACATGCGAAATCATACCGCACCACAGTGTTAAGCAAGGATTTATATATTTTAATTTTTTTGTTATGCAGATATCGTCGTAGTGCGGACCCATAGGCTGCAGCCTAGAAAGCCTGTGCAAATGTGCGGGCCTTGCTCTTGCTGTACGACTACGATTACAGTAACACAGATATTGGCAGATTCCGACGTCGACCGACACCGGCCGAAGACAGCTGAGCTTTTCAAATCAATGAGCCGCTACATGCGAAGTCATACCGCAGAACAGAAGCATACAGAAAGGAAAGCAGAGAGCGGCTCCATTGACATGTATGAAGTGAAGCGTTGCGCTCGACGCCATATTGAAACGCTGTAAACGCAAAACGGTAGCTGTTTACCTGTACTACTACGGCTCGAATTGACATTCTTACGAAAGAGAATTAATGATCCGTAATAAATGAAAAGTTTTGCGAAAGATAACGCTAATGAAACAAGTTGTGATAAATCGGTAGTGAAAAACTTATCATATAAACTTCAAAATTCACTACTGTGCTGTTAACATGTGCAGGCTGAGAACTGCCACTGCATTTAGCTTCAGATAACAATGAAGCTGCCGGCCGGTGTGGCCGAGCGGTTCTAGGCGCTTCAGTCTGGAACCGCGCGACCGCTACGGTTGCAGGTTCGAATCCTTCCTCAGGCATGGATGTGTGTGATGTCCCTAGGTTAGTTAAGTTTAAGTAGTTCTAAGTTCTAGGGGACTGATGACCTCAGATGTTGAGTCCCATAGTTTTCAGAGCCATTTGAACCATTTTTGAACTATGAAGCTACTTCGCCTTTTGCAAATATCGGTTTTTCCTTGCAGCGATTTTATTTTATTTCTTAATTTTTCCTTTTTTTCCTTGCAACAATTTTACTTTACTTCTTAATTTTTCTTTTATGGGGCTTTCAGCTGATAAATCAACTCCACTTCCAACAGAAACAGCTGTTATGGGACACACTGCAGGAGTTTCTGTGTAATTTTCATTCATGTTTACAACCTAAAAGTAAACATAGGTATCATTTAATTGCATGTCTGGATGAACAGTCGTTAATAACGATTGACAGCCATCTGAAATTAATTCTAATGTAATTGGTGTCCACGGGCAGCCGAAGTGGTTCGAGTCCCAGTCCAGCATAAATTTTTACATATCGCTACAGTGAGGTGAGAGTCATGAGACGGTGATAGTAGGGGGTCTACAGGGGCATCAGCGCATTCCGTTAGTGGGGGTTGCCTACATCAGGGGCAGCTATGCACTCAGGGGCAAACCTATTGTTCTCCTTTGACTGACAGGTACTTAACCTTTTGTTCTCCTTTGATTGACAGGTACTTAACCTATTGTTCTGCTAAAAGGATCCTTCCTTTTCATTGACAGGCACATAACATATTGTTCCCCCAGCCCCTCCCACAATCCTCCCCCTCAGGAAACCTCCAACCCACCCCCTCCCCCTTGCTGTTACAGGTACACTTTCAGGTCTGAGTTATTGGAATAGCCCCTCTCACTCTCATCAGTTTGATTAGTTACTTAATTAAATTGAACTATTAATTAACCACTCACCCTCTGGTAAACCCCTTCCTCTTCCCTTCTCCAGAAAATGGTGGGAAGTCCAAATTCCATCAGTACAATGCAGCACACCATGGCTATCCCCATTAACCTAAGATAATGGCAGGAAAAAGGGCACTTGGGCTACCTCCACTAACCTAAGTCATCTGACCACCACCTCTTCCTAGGAACTGGCGGGAAAAAGACTCAGTTGATCGATTACTTGGAGGGAATTCGATTGTAGTGTATGAAATATTGTTTAAACAATTTAGACATTGTGTGGAATATTGTTTATTTAAACAATTTAGGGGATTCAAGACAGTGTATGGAATATATGGAAACTGGTGGAGAGGAAGGATCTCATAACAGGAAATCCAAAGGTATATTGTTTATTTATAAAAAATTCAGTTTGTGGGGTTGGATTTCTCTTGCTCATCATCCTCTGCTGTTTGGAAACATATAGGTCTTCTAAGAAGCAGTTACATGGGGCAAACATGTTGCATAACTTAATGTTTGGCACTGTACTCTGGGTGTCTCAACCTAATGTTTGGGCTTTTGTTGGCACTTAACCTATTGTTCTGTTAAGTGGTTTCCATGTCACCCCCATTTCCTTAAACTGTTGTACTGCCTTTGATACCAAATTAAGATATTAGTTATGTCCTCCTACCATCTTCTGGTACACTTTCCAATTATCACATGCTTTGAACGACATTTCTGGCGGATTCTTCTTTGTCACCTACCCCCTTAAATTATTGTACTGCATTTTACATAAAAAACTGTTCAAAGTAACCTAGTGTTCTGCACTGAACTTGCTGTTCTGCTCCATGTCACCCACTGACACACACCTGCCCCTTAACTATTGTACCGCTAATACCCTGTTGATATAAAAAATTTATGCAAATTAATTAAATCGGTATTCTTCACATGTATGGGGTAGTTTTTCTTGATTCACAGCATGCTATTGGTCAGTAAAATCGATGGAATATAGTTTAAACAAAAGATCGCTAGTAAAAAGCAAATCCAGTGAACTGATGCCCGATGTCGACACTGGAGTCCGGGTGCATCGGCGGGTCCCGCGAATTGGTGGTGCAGCCATCAACTGCCAAGCGATGCACAGGTGTCTGTTTGGATCCCACAAGCATGAGGCAGCAGCATCCCTTTCATACTTGACACCTGAGAAATTCCTCTTGAAATACGTGATCACCTAGGCACTGTTGCTGACGTGACCAGACCTATTTGCAGTGCACAGACGCTCCAAGTGAACGCGCACGTCGACGTCGATGCGAACCACCACCTGATACAAGCCAGCACAAGCCATCGCTCTCACACTGCTGCTGCCTACAGTTAGCAGGTGAAAGTTGGGTCTATTTTCGGGTATACACTTAGAGTTCTTCGAGTGTTATACTGACGTCATAGAACTTAAAGGCGCGCTCACGCCAGTCCCAATACGCGAGACGCTTCTGGCAGCATGTGCGTTTACCATTGCTGACGCGATACCTGTGGATACTGACATCACAGAATAGCACAGGGTGCATTGTTCCTAGGGATTCTAATGGGACATGAGAGCTGCATCTAGCCACGTACACGTACCCAGCGTGGCTGACGCATCGCACGAAATGTTTGTCCTGCTATCAATATATGTACATCTCAGAAACGTTAAACGTTCTCACCGCTAAAAACCTGTGCACGTTCGTGAAAACACCATTAATCATAAAAGCATTCTTGTGGTTTGGAAAGAGAGCACTCTCTAAGCAGAGACAGGGGGAAATCAGAACAATTATTCAATGAAGTACTGTCTTACAGAAGAGAAAAAAATGGCCAGAACTTTCTGTATCCAATAGCTACAGGTCTGGAGATGTTCTAATGCTACAGTTGCAGATGAGTGATGGCAGATATTGATGGTCTGCTTCAATTCGTCTTTGAACGCTTGCTTTGTCAGAATTTTTCTACATACCTTGCCTCCATCTTGTTCGAATCAGTTTGTAGACACTCTTACGTCCTGGCACAAAGGATGTTTTGTGAATGAATAGAGCATTATGACTGTATTTTGTACAGATCCCCACATTGTACTGACAATTAAATCGTGCAAAGTGGCCTATAGATCGTCAAATACGGAAAGACTCCAACTCAATTACTCTCTCTCCACTGAGGACAGGAGCTTGAATATCAGAGTGTGAAAGAGATCTCCAACCCAGCAATATATCACTGTGTATCGTGTCGATGTAGTAAACATACAATTCATATCCTGCACCATACAAAATCAGCCCTTTTACATCATTCGTACATATACAGCAAAGACAGACAGCACCGTATACACTCCTTGCATACACTCCCTGCGAAGTCGGCGGTCATCCACCCCAGAAGGGTGACCAGAGCGTCCTCAGTGGACTGGGGTCACTCTCAGAACTGTTGTGTAAATTCGGATTCGTTCCTCCTCGGCACAAACACGTTACTGTTTCTGGTCCAGACCTACCTGCTTGCTTGCTTTTCTACACCTATGTCCAGACTCTGGGATTACAAGAACACATGTATTTTCGCATGGTATGCCATAATATTATACCATTTTCGCGGTACTTCTCGATATCAAGCACACAGCAGTGCCCTACATCTCGCTCGTTTAACATAATTCCGAAGATATAGACTGGAAATTATTTCTCTAAATACTCGAAAGTTTAGCTAGGTGGAGCGTGCTGTAAACCACTGACCAACTAGAAACTTGTCACGTCTGTGAAGACATTTACACAGAAACTCGAAAAAATAGAGAATGTCCGAAAGGACGGATATCACCTTCATATACATATAGTTAAGGCTCACCGGCCATTTGACCATCTTCTTCTGTGTGGATGCACAAACAGTGCCCGAACGCTTGCGGGAATCAGCAGTAAAGCCGCGAGTAATGAGTATGATGGGCAGGGGCACTATGAATATAGCGCGGGACAATAAGTTGCGAATGTGGGTCTCACGGGAGGTGTTCCAGAGATAAGTACCTGCAGTCTGTGTCCTCGGTGGCTCAGATGGATAGAGCGTCTGCCATGTAAGCAGGAGATCCCGGGTTCGAGTCTCGGTCATGGGCCACAATTTCAACTGTCCCCATTGACTTAAATCAACGCCTGTATGCAGCTAAGGGTATTCATTTCATTGTAATTTCATCCTAAGGAGCTGCACCATCACCGATGGTATCTGTTCTTTAGGACATGTCCAAAAGAACAGATACCATCTTCATATATGCTTACTTTATAAGCCTGATGCTCAAGGCAAACTTATCACGCACCCCCTACTACTAACTGATCGCTGACGATACGAAATAATACTGACCGAAAATCAACGATGGGTGGACATGTCTCATAAGTTTTTCTTGCGAGTGCTACCACCGTGTCTTAGAAAGAGAGGTATAATCGTCTTACAGACCGCCAGATGTTAAAAAACCATATCGCAACAACTACTGTATGTTACTGTCACAGATGGTCTTGGTTCTTCATGTGCACACAAGTATCCATGTTAAAAGCTACACCAGCTTTATAAACCCACACATGGCATTACCTATGAATCACGTGGTTTTTCCAGACAAATACCGAGACGGTGATCGTAGGAGTTTATACTATCAGATCAGCAGTCTGGTTACACGTAGACCATGATGCAACCTCGTCATAAAATCGCTGAATTTTGAAAGTGATTCAGCTAAGGAATGTGGTATGAAACCACTATTTGCAACCCCCCCCCCCCCCCCCATGCCGCCGTCACTAGATATTTCTCCAGTATTTGTATTGTATTCTGTCTCGATACCACGTTAGAGGTTCTGCAATATATCCACTAAGTTATAGGCGATGACTAATTGAGAAGGATCACAAACAGAAGTAGATGGTGTGCTGATTGAGATAGTAAGAAATATACACTAGCTTTTCATATCTGTAGTGTTACGCTATCTGCTAGAAATGAGGTATATGATTTGGAATCAAGTCTTTCCATTCAACCACATACCTGCATTGGATCCTATGGAGAAGTCCTCTAATCATTACAGCCACAAGTGAATCATGTTTCTGGCAGTCTCATATCTCGAAACGAGTCACCTTACAGCCACAAGTGAATCATAGTAGTATATGGTGTGCTGATTGAGATAGTAAGAAATATACACTAGCTTTTCATATCTCTAGTGTTACGCTAACTGCTAGAAATGATGTCTATGATTTGGAATCAAGTCTTTCCATTCAACTACATACCTGCATTGGATCCTATGGAGAAGTCCTCTAATCATTACAGCCACACGTGAATCATGTTTCTGGCACTCTCATATCTCGAATCGAGTCACCTTACAAACACAAGTGAATCATATTTCTGCCACTCTTGTATCTTGAAACGAATCACCTTTCTCGAACCTGTCTGCTACAGTAAAATTCCAATGTGGTTTTAGTCAGTACCTACGCATCTTGTGACTGCTGCCATTTCCGCAGTTTTGCGCATATGATCGTTCCAATTTAAGTTGGAACTGGGTAGAAGTTTGCGAAAGTCACATCCACCACCTTCCACAACCCGTGTAGAAACAGAGCAACCTGAGTAAGTGCGACAGGTCCGTGTTTTGATCATTCAGAGGAAATGGGCTCATCGTGGTGCGTAGCCAAACGACATAGAGATACTACAGTCCAAAGCAGATCCACATCACTCAGGTCCCATTCATGTCTATCAGGGACAACATGCTATCATCATTATTCTGTACCATCTATCAGAGAAAAATTACGAAATATAAAAGCTCCACTAACTTCATCCAATATAGAATTTGATAAGATTTTTACCTGCTCTAGTACGCTTTGTACACTGCCATACGTTTCGTTTTTCCGCCACAACTTCGAGGTCTGTGTCAGGTTCTAAGCTGACATTAACACGTTCTGATCGACAGCCTCTTGCAGAAAACTAGACCTCACACTGTGACGCGATTGACGATATTCACGAGGGCTACTGTGAGGTCAGTTGATGAAGCGAGTACCATTACCCAAGATGGCGGGAAAGTGCCACCCCCCCCCCCCCCCACCTGACAAGCCCCCCGTGGTGGAAAGTTTGAATTTTGGAGGGAAGATAGGTCAACTGGGCTACTTCTAAATTTAAACTCATCTGTCACAGTGACGGAAGAGCTGATGGCTCTGCGTTCCGTTTCGGCTGATTCCTCATATTACACTTATATACGCTATTACTGTTTTTACTGTTTTGGTGCTAGCCATACCCAGAAGGTGTCACCCATCCACAAAACTCTTTCTCCAACTCAAGCAAGCATTGTCAGTCAATCATTATTTGGTAACCAACAGCGTGTCAGTGGACAAATGGGATGGAAAAAGAGAGCGCCGATATACTGAAATAATAAGCATAACAGTTGACAGTGTGAACAATTTTAGAAAATGTACTGTAATTTCAACACCAACCAATGATGTGACAGCATGTTTCCCACTTTCAGTATCATAGCTAAACCACCCCTTCTCCACTTTGCGAGTAGCATTGCGAATGTAGATAGAGGACAGTGCAGTACGTCCATTAATTGTTAATTGTCAAACACATACAACATCAAACATACCAGACAGTGCTCTTAAAATTTCTAGCACTTTGAGCATAGTGCATAATTTACGATCTATCTCTATGCGGATGGGAGCCACAGAGCATTCTTGCCGTCTTAGGCTAAAATTAGTGACTAAAAAGTCTCCCCACACTGTCTTTGACCAGCCCGCCCTGCAACACCATTACCGATTTAATCTGCAGCTGATCGGAAGTAGACCGCTACATTCCGCGTCTCGTGAATGAATGGAGCTAGCCGAGTCCTCGCCCATCCAAGTACACAGGATTTCGCCATATGCTACCATGTCGAGGATGTTAGCACCCCTTATCGGTGTATAGTAACAGATTTGAAAGTGTTGTGATGTAATAGCAGGTGGTTAAGAATAATAAGAAACGGGTGATTTTAATGCATGATTGAGCTCCAGATAGATGGAGTTCGAAGCATTTTACGTGAATCAACTACGCTATCAACTTTAAAGTATGGTTCTAGAGTCTAAGATCAGTACCTGGAAGGTATTGGTAATAGAGGACATAAACGCATGCACTCCTAAGGCAACAACGTTCCGCACTTAGAACAGGCTATAACGTTAGATCGCTTGACCTTATCAGTCATGTGGAATGCAGCGTTGTTAATATTTCCAGCGCATGACATACATCCTTCTTGTAGGTTTCTCTACGATAAACTATGGTATCGAACCGTAAAACGAGAAAACTACTTGCTTAAAACAGTGTCTCTGTGTGATATGTCGCGTCCCAGCACAGTTTTGTCGTGCAATAGGAACGTTGACGACAATCTGAGGGTTGTTGGGCTGTCCACCTTTGTTATCGGAGATGAGAGGGAGAAAGTTCTCCGAGGTAGAACTGGGTGGTTATTGGTTGCAGTGGTGATCTTTTAGGATTAATGGCATGATGGGTATGCTGAAGAGTTAACTATTTATATAAGTAATTCATTTGTTATCTGTTTGATAACTTATAAAAGAGGTGCCAGTTCCTAACCTCTTCTTTAATAAATGTCAGACTCAGTTTATTCTTACCAACAGGCCACTCGCCTAAGCTTGCAAGAGACAATTACTATTCCGTAAATTGTTCTTGTTAATTACGAAACTATCAATCCTATCTACTCCTTGAGACAAAGACAGATTGCCAATGTTCAAAGCTATTCCCCAGAATAGATAATGATTACTTATCTCGCAGTTGATGTGCGTGTCACCAGATCTGATCACCGACTTCTCGCTGAGAATATTACTTCTGCATACGTGTGCTACTGCTGCCTAGCGTAACTACACGGTGGGTCCTCAAAGCGGCCACTCGCTAGTCGATCGTACTACTGCTCCCCCAGAATTCTCTACAGAATCTCTTTCTTGCTTATATACCGTTCTAAGTCGCGGCTGACTTTCTATAAGATCCGTTCGGGATAGTTCCATTTGCTGGATCCTTCAACACGTAAACACTTTAATGTTCGATTTCTCTTATAGGTTTCCACTCGAAGTTACCACTTACGTATACTGGAAAGCTTCCTTTAGCGTCAGGGCTTGTGCCTCTTGGCGCAGTCTCTAATAGATCCATCACGTGTTTAATTCGTGATCCGACTTACTACTTGATGTCCCTACTTTACGTAACGTATGGTAAACTTCTGTTGACGTCCAACTGCGGTTTAAATAGTGTCTTAATGCGCGTGTATTGATATTACGCATCTTATCTCCCTTCCCTTCATAACTGTCCTCCACCATAGTTTCCCAATTCTTGAACTCTGATACTTCTAATTTCATGAAGTTAAAATTGTTCTCCTTTAATTTGACCTTACAAGATTGTTTATTAATTTTTTTTCTTGGGGTTGGACCCCTCCCCCCCAAATTACATTAATGTGCACTATTCAGAGTGCCTTTAATACATTTAAACATTTATCCATTTGCAAGAAAATTTGTCAAGTAATTCCAAATGTGTTACATTTACAGAGTGTTACAAAAAGGTACTGCCAAACTTTCAGGAAACATTCCTCACACACAAATAAAGAAAAGATGTTATGTGGACATGTGTCCGGAAACGCTTAATTTCCATGTTAGAGCTGATTTTAGTTTCGTCAGTATGTACTGTAGTTCCTCGATTCACTGCCAGTTGACACAACTGAAGGAAGGTAATGTTGACTTCGGTGCTTGTGTTGACATGCGACTCATTGCTCTACAGTACTAGCATCAAGCACATCAGTACGTAGCATCAACAGGTTAGTGTTCATCACGAATGTGGTTTTTTGTCAGTGCAATGTTTACAAATGCGGAGTTGGCAGATGCCCATTTGATGTACGGATTAGCACGAAGCAATAGCCGTGGCGCGGTACGTTTGTATCGAGACAGATTTCCAGAACGAAGGTGTCCCGACAGGAAGACGTTCGAAGCAATTGGTCGGCGTCTTAGGGAGCACGGAACATTCCAGCCTATGACTCGCGACTGGGGAAGACCTAGAACGACGAGGACACCTGCAATGGACGAGGCAATTCTTCGTGCAGTTGACGATAAGCCTAATGTCAGCGTCAGAGAAGTTGCTGCTGTACAAGGTAACGTTGACCACGTCACTGTATGGAGAGTGCTACGGGAGGACCAGTTGTTTCCGTACCATGTACAGCGTTCGCAGGAACTATCAGCAGCTGATTGGCCTCCACGGGTACACTTCTGCGAATGGTTCATCAAACAATGTGTCAATCCTCATTTCAGTGCAAATGTTCTCTTTAAGGATGAGGCTTGATGCCAACGTGATCAAATTGTAAATTTTCACAATCAAAATGTGTGGGCTGACGAGGATCCGCACGCAATTGTGCAATCACGTCATCAACACAGATTTTCTGTGAACGTTTGGGCAGGCATTGTTGGTGATGTCTTGATTGGGCCCCATGTACTTCCACCTACGCTCAATGGAGCACGTTATCATGATTTCATACGGGATACTCTACCTGTGCTGCTAGAACATGTGCCTTTACAAGTACGACACAACATGTGGTTCATGCACGATGGAGCTCCTGCACATTTCAGTCGAAGTGTTCGTACGCTTCTCAACAACAGATTCGCTGACCGATGGATTGGTAGAGGCGGACCAATTCCATGGCCTCCACGCTCTCTTGACTTCAACCCTCTTGACTTTCATTTATGGGAGCATTTGAAAGCTCTTGTCTACGCAACCCCGGTACCAAATGTAGAGACTCTTCGTGCTCGTATTGTGGACGGCTGTGATACAATACGCCATTCTCCAGGGCTGCACCAGGGATTCCATGCGACGGAGGGTGGATGCATGTATCCTCGCTAACGGAGAATATTTTGAACATTTCCTGTAACAAAGTGTTTGAAGTCACGCTGGTACGTTCTGTTGCTGTGTGTTTCCATTCCATGAGTAATGTGATTTGAAGAGAAGTAATAAAATGAGCTCTAACATGGGTAGTAAGCGTTTCCGGACACATGTCCACATAACATTTCTTTTTCTTTGTGGTGAGGAATGTTTCCTGTAAGTTTGGCCGTACCTTTTTGTAACGCCCTGTATACATTTGAAATCATTCTATTAGCAGTTTTACATTTAGTTTTACTTGAGGGTTTCACATTTCCCTTTGGCATGGTTCTTATTTTATACCGGAAAGAAAGCATCTTATCGTCTGTTGGTAATTATTAGTCGGACATCGGTGTTTCTGGGATTTCTTTCATATATTACTACATCTTCTTCGCTTTCGGCTAATATTAAAGGAATTCAATTTACTTCAGGAGTTTGAACGGCTGTCGTCTTGATACAAATAGGTCGACAGCAATTTCCATCTTTTGGATCATCAGAAAACTTTTTGTGTAAATACATGCAACATTTACATTTTGCACAGCATACAAACGTTATAACACCTATAATTAAACATATGTTTTAGTAAGTGACAATGGAATAATTGTGTACTTTCTTTTCTCACTCTAGTTCCAGTTGTTCTTTATCTATGAATTTATCAATATCTTCCAATTTCTTGCCCACTACTCTTAAATCGTCTAAATTGGAAGTGAGGTGTTTTAGTGGTAAGTCAGATTGTATTTTTGATTCATTAATTTTTGTTTCCATTTCCATACAACAATCTAGATTCAAATTAAAATTTGGGATTACGTCTCTTTGTAGTATACTTTGTCTATATTACTTTGTCTGCTTGAATATACACATGTGATCCATAACCTTTACAATTTTTCTTAAACGCTAATATACCTAGTTAATTTAATAACGTTTGCTGGATATGGGCTACACAGAACTGTCATGGCTTCCTCCTTAACGATTACATGTAACCACTCTTTAGTACTTCAACTGGTCTTTAAACTTCTTTCTAATGAAATCATTTTCTTGGCACAATTAGTTGGTATATGACTGACTTGTAACAATTTTACCCCACAATCTTCTTGATTGTACATGGAAATTAATCCAAACGTTTGCTCACTTATCTTTCTTTGTGCTTCTAAATCTTTACAATTTAGCTCATCCCATGATAACTTAGCATATAGTTTCTTAGAGCTATCTACTAGTAAGTATTCCTTTTCAGGTTGATCTGCACCTGAAGTTAATTTAATTGGTACTGGCAACATTTTGTACGGACTAAAAAACTTTGTTTTCAATAAGTGGTATACTAATAACATATCACAATATTTCATTAGTTACGAATACATCGAGAGCCATAATTTTCGATAACATATATCCACATTCTTCCATTAAGGGGCTCGGGAATTTGACTTCTCTTAAGTCAAGTTGGATTTCTCTCAGATACGTGACAATTTGTACTGGATTAACAATATGAGGTGCAAGAATACCCTTTTGCGCATAAATTATTGCACTTACAAATCCTTCATAGTCCCTACATATTTCAACACATACCATTTGTAATTGTAAGAGTTGTTTATTGAGTGTCATGAATCCAGCCATTTTCTTGAGGCCATAATCTGTGGTCCACAGAGAATATTTAATAAAATTTTCTAACTTATTTATTCCTTTTTTGAGCAATTGCTCATTGGTCGACATTGTATCTACTGTTTTATTCAAGCCAGACAATGTGTCTCTGACTACTGCTACTTGCTCTCTAGATAATTTTAACAATTGTTCAGATCTCGATTCCATATTATCGATGTGCGTTTTATAGTATGCAGCATCTGCCTCATCTAAGGTTCGAAATAAAATTTTACTTATTTCCCCCACAAAATTTATAACTCCTCTCTTTTGCCTTCTCACTGGTCTGGTTAATTGATTTATGAGGGACTTGGTTTCATTCAATTGCCCCATATGGTGCGTAAACCCGTTAGTCAACATATTACACTTTACTTGACTAATGTTTATCTGTTCTAGTCTTTCTTTGCACTGCTGTATCATTTTTAATCCTACTCTTTGTACAGCGTGAAATTTGTCATTTAACAATATACCCATCAATCCTAATGACGTGGATTCTAATTATCATCAATGGATGGTTGGTTTACAGTTGCCACGGGCAAGGAAATATGGATGGACTTGTAAAGATTAATCAGATAAGAGTATCACCAGGAATATATTACCATCACAGAGGCGGCCTTGAAATTACGAGTACAACATGGAAATTGGTAACATATGTAAATCTGAAAACGTTAGATGACAAATTTCACGCTGTACAAAGAGTAGGATTAAAAATGATACATCAGTGCAAAGAAAGACTAGAACAGTTAAACATTAGTCAAGTAAAGTGTAATATGTTGACTAACGGGTTTACGCACCATATAGAGCAATTGAAAGAAACCAAGTCCCTCATAAATCAATTAACCAGACCAGTGAGAAGGCAAAAGAGAGGAGTTATAAATTTTGTGGGGGAAATAAGTAAAATTTTATTTCGAACCTTAGATGAGGCAGATGCTGCATACTATAAAACGCACATCGATAATATGGAATCGAGATCTGAACAATTGTTAAAATTATCTAGAGAGCAAGTAGCAGTAGTCAGAGACACATCGTCTGGCTTGAATAAAACAGTAGATACAATGTCGACCAATGAGCAATTGCTCAAAAAAGGAATAAATAAGTTAGAAAATTTTATTAAATATTCTCTGTGGACCACAGATTATGGCCTCAAGAAAATGGCTGGATTCATGACACTCAATAAACAACTCTTACAATTACAAATGGTATGTGTTGAAATATGTAGGGAATATGAAGGATTTGTAAGTGCAATAATTTATGCGCAAAAGGGTATTCTTGCACCTCATATTGTTAATCCAGTACAAATTGTCACGTATCTGAGAGAAATCCAACTTGACTTAAGAGAAGTCAAATTCCCGAGCCCCTTAATGGAAGAATGTGGATATATGTTATCGAAAATTATGGCTCTCGATGTATTCGTAACTAATGAAATATTGTGATATGTTATTAGTATACCACTTATTGAAAACAAAGTTTTTTAGTCCGTACAAAATGTTGCCAGTACCAATTAAATTAACTTCAGGTGCAGATCAACCTGAAAAGGAATACTTACTAGTAGATAGCTCTAAGAAACTATATGCTAAGTTATCATGGGATGAGCTAAATTGTAAAGATTTAGAAGCACAAAGAAAGATAAGTGAGCAAACGTTTGGATTAATTTCCATGTACAATCAAGAAGATTGTGGGGTAAAATTGTTACAAGTCAGTCATATACCAACTAATTGTGCCAAGAAAATGATTTCATTAGAAAGAAGTTTAAAGACCAGTTGAAGTACTAAAGAGTGGTTACATGTAATCGTTAAGGAGGAAGCCATGACAGTTCTGTGTAGCCCATATCCAGCAAACGTTATTAAATTAACTAGGTATATTAGCGTTTAAGAAAAATTGTAAAGGTTATGGATCACATGTGTATATTCAAGCAGACAAAGTAATACAGACAAAGTATACTACAAAGAGACGTAATCCCAAATTTTAATTTGAATCTAGATTGTTGTATGGAAATGGAAACAAAAATTAATGAATCAAAAATACAATCTGACTTACCACTAAAACACCTCAATTCCAATTTAGACGATTTAAGAGTAGTGGGCAAGAAATTGGAAGATATTGATAAATTCATAGATAAAGAACAACTGGAACTAGAGTGAGAATATGTTACCAATTTCCATGTTGTACTCGTAATTTCAAGGTCGCCTCTGTGATGGTAATATATTCCTGGTGATATTCTTATCTGATTAATCTTCACAAGTCCATCCATATTTCCTTGCCCGTGGCAACTGTAAACCAACCATCCATTGATGATAATTAGAATCCACGTCATTAGGATTGATGCCATCCTGATGGGTCTGTAATAGAAGTCTTGATGTTACCTGTCTAGCTTATTCAGTAATATGGTTTTAATCTTTTTGCACGCACAAGCTCTCTGATGCTCTGTTTTGTCATAATGCACCTTGCCTATTTCTTTGGCCTCTCTTATTTTTTCTCTCACTACTCGTCGCGCTTCTTGCATCCTAGCTTTGACTTTGTATACATAATCGTCGTAATCATATCCTATTGTGGCTGTTTACTTTTGCACATTCTTTGTACGTTCACTGTTCTTCCGAACATTAATTCAAACAGGGCATACCCTGTGTACTGCTGTGTGGTGTCGTATTAAATACAAAACAACTATACGATATCCACTTGTCCCAATCACTATGATCTCCCTTGATAATGTGCCTTAGATACTCTACTAAGCTCCTGTGTGTTCGTTCCAATGTTCCATTTGTCTGCAGATGAAATGCGGTCGTTTGTATATTCTTTATCCTTAATAATTTGCATATTCTCTTGAACACTTGACTTTGAAAATTTGATCCTTGATCTGTCAATAATAGTGAAGGAATACTAAACTTCAAAATAACTTCTTCTATGAACTTCTCGGCTATTGTAACCGCATCTTGTCTCTCTGTTGGAATTGATTCTGTAAACTTGCTTAAATCGTCCTAAAACGTCAAAATATGTCTGTTCCCTTCCATGGTTTTGTCTAATGGACCAATTACATCCATACAACATTTATCAAACACTGTTTCTGCCATGTCCGTAATAACTAATGGCAGTTTTGTTTTTCCCTGCGTACATTTATTCCGTTGGCACTTATCACATGTTCTAATATTCTTTTCAATATCTTTTTTTCATTCCTTTCCATGTACCATATCTTTTTAAACGATCCAGTGTCCTATGTATTCCTTGATATCCACGTAATGGATTGTCATGTACTTCCTTCATAATGCCGGCCTTTTGTTCCTCGCTTAGCTCTGTGGTGTCTTCATTTAATTCCGTGTCCTCATTTATTCTTCTAACTGGCTCTTGTTTTTCGATTACCTGTGCATCTTCATCGCTGTACCTTATTCTGCTTAAGGCATCTGCATTGGCATTTAATCTTCCTGGCTTATATACAATCTCGTATGTATATTCTTCTAATTTTAATCTCAATTTTAAGAACCTAGATGATGGATCACTCACACTAAAAATCCATGTTAAAGGCTTGTGATCTGTTACTATTTCAAATTCTCTTCCATACGCATATGGTCGAAATTGTTTCGTTGCCCATGCTAATGCTTAACATGTCAGCTCAGTGGCTGAATAATTTCCTTCTGCTTTATTTAATGTTCTGGAGGCGTACGGTAGGTCGCTTACAATGTTCCCTTGTGACAGTATTGCACCAAGTGCTATTCCACTTGCGTCTGTCGTAATAATAAAAGGTTTGTCGAAATCAGGATACTCCAGAATGGGAGGATTGATTAATCTTTCTTTTAATTCTTCAAATGCTTTTTGCTGTGCCCTTCCCCATTCATGTTGTTCGTCATCCTTTAATAATTTATGTAAAGGTGCTGCAATTTCATGAAATCCTTTAGAAATTTGCGATAGTATGCTACGAGACCTAGATATCCTTTCAATTCCTTCTTTGTCTTTGGTACTGGGAATTTCTTTACTTTTTCTACATTCCGCTCATCTGGCTGTACTCCTTCATCTGTTATCTTATGCCCCAAAAATATTACTTCGGTTCGTAAAAATTCACACTTGTCTGGCTGTAACTTCAGCCTGTGTTCTCGTAATCTATCAAAAATCTCTCTTAATTTTTCATTATGTGCCGGCCGGAGTGGCCGAGCCGTTCTAGGCGCTACAGTCTGGAACCGCGCGACCGCTACGGTTGCAGGTTCGAATCCTACCACGGGCATGGATGTGTGTGATGTCCTTAGGTTAGTTAGGTTTAAGTAGTTCTAAGTTCTAGGGGACTGATGACCTCAGAAGTTAACTCCCATAGTGCTCAGAGCCATTTGAACCATTTTTTCATTATGTTCTTTTAGCGAACTTCCATAACATATTACGTTGTCTAAATACACTAAATTCTTGGTTCCTTGTAATCCTGATAACACTACGTTCATTAATCTCTGAAACGTACTAGGCGCTCCTTTTAAACCTATAGGCATTCTGTTATAGTGTTCATAATTAGCGCTGAACGCTGTTTTCTCCATGTCTTTGGGCTCCATTATTATCTGGTGATATCCGCTGGCTAAATCCAATGTCGAAAAGTACTTGGTTTTCCTAGCTGTTCTAATATTTCCGATGTATTCGGGATCGGGAATGCTTCCCCTACTGAAATCTCGTTTACTTTACGATAATCCGTCACGGTACCCACTTTCTTAGGGATTAATAGAATCGGCGCATTCCATTGACTTTGGCTTTCTACAATAATGTCTGCTAACATTTCTTCTACGTACTCTCGTAATGCTTCTTTCTGGGATTCTGGTATTCTATGTGGTATGACATTGATTACTTTTCCTGAATGCTCTGGCAGTATCGGAAGACTGTGTTCTCCGATCTCTGTAAATGATAACTTATCTCCTTTTAAATGGAAGACATCACAGTACTCACTAGACAGTTTTTTCGCTTCATATTTCTCTTCCTCATTTAAATGATCCACTCGTAATGCGTCTCTAACCTGTGCAGTACGATTCTTGTAATCCATTACCTATTCTGGCGTTTCGTTTACCCTCCTTGCTGTTGCTTCCACATATAATGGTTCTGTGCTTAAGCATACAGAACTCACATCACATTGTACTTCATTGGTATTTAACATATTAATAATACATTTCCCTTGAATGTTTCTCACTATTGCTTCTGGAATGTACACACCTTTAAGTACTTCTTGTTTCGGTATTATTACATCTCCTCCCTCGGGAGTTTTTTTTGTGTTCAGCTAATCTAATTATCATTACTCTTTCTTCCCTAGGTCCGATTATTTCCGTAAGTTTGCGTTGCGGGAGCTCCAGATCTGGTGTCCTTCTATGCTGTGACCTTAACGTGCCGTACTGTTTACCTCTTATCTGTCCGTCCACAGCTAATGCTCCCTTGAACTTACGTAATTCTGTTGTCAGCTCCATATCGTCCTGGTAACGTGCCCTTGGCCCTGCCTTGCTGTCCTTCTGCTTCTGTTACTAACGGAATGTCATGCCCATTCACTCTTTGTTGTCTCCTGTGGTAATCGATTATAGCTCTATGCCGTTGTAGAAAATCTCTTCCTAATAGTCCATCATGCGGAACATCTGTTCCCTTGCGTAATACATGGAAAGTCTGCTTACCCAACACTTTTCCGTTTAGTCTTAAATTCAATTCCGCTATGCCCATTGTGTCCATTGTACCTTCTGTAACACCTTTCAGTCTTTTTATTTCTCTATAATTCACAGGTATTTCCACGGTTATTGCTTCTTCCTTGAGCAGACTTATATGAGCATCTGTGTCGATTAAAAACTTTAACCCCGTACCGAATTCTTTGCAGTATATCGTAATTATTTCATTTTCTGCCTTGCGGTCTACTACCCACACTTTGGGCCATTTAACGGTGGTTGCGTGCGACTGCTTTGGGTGCCACCTGCTTCATTTCCCGGCCATTCCCCTGGTTGTCTTCCACGGTTTTCTCCACCTTTAAACATTGTATGCCCATATTTATTACTGGGACTTCAACAGTCTTTTACCCTGTGTCTTCTCCTTCTACATTTTTGTTATATAATTATCTTCTCACATGGTGCATCCGTATGCCCAGGTTTATCACAGTAGTAACAATAATTTTGAAATTTACGCGTTTCTTGCACTTTGTTGGGTGGTGGTACCCACCTGACTTGCGTATTACTACGACAATGTTTGGATACATGTCCTATCTTTCCACACTGGTAACATTTCCTTAGTCTTAGTGTCTCGTGAATGAATGGAGCTAACCGAGTCCACGCCCATCCAAGTAAACAAGATTTCGCCATATGCTCCCATGTCGAGAATGTTAGCACCCCTTATCGGTGTATAGTAACAGATTTGAAAGTGTTGTGATGTAATAGCAGATGGTTAAGAATAACAAGAAACGGGTGATTTTTATGTATGATGGAGCTCCAGATAGATGGAGTTCGAAGCATTTTACGTGAATCAACTACGCTATCAACTTTAAAGTATGGTTCTAGAGTCTAGGACCAGTACCTGGAAGGTATTGGTAATAGAGAAGATAAACACATGCACTCCTAAGGCTACAACGTTGCGCACTTAAAACAGCCTATAACGTTAGATTGCTTGAGTTTCTTACCTTATCAGTCATGTAGAATGCAGCGTCGTTAATATTCCAATGTAAGAAATATATTTCCAGCGCATGACATACATCCTTCTTGTAGGTTTCTCTAGGACAAACTATGGTATCGGACCGTAAACGAGAAAACTACTTGCTTAAAACAGTGTCTCTGTGTGATATGTCGCGTCCCAGCACAGTTTTGTCATGCAATAGGAACGTTGACGACAATCTGAGGGTTGTTGGGCTGTCCACCTTTGTTATCGGAGATGAGAGGGAGAAAGTTCTCCGAGGTAGAACTGGGTGGTTATTGGTTGCAGTGGTGATCTTTTAGGATTAATGGCATGATGGGTATGCTGAAGAGTTAACTATTTATATAAGTAATTCATTTGTTATCTGTTTGATAACTTATAAAAGAGATGCCAGTTCCTAACCTCTTCTTTAATAAATGTCAGACTCAGTTTATTCTTACCAACAGGCCACTCGCCTAAGCTTGCAAGAGACAATTACTATTCCGTAAATTGTTCTTGTTAATTGCGAAACTACCAATCCTATCTACTCCTTGAGACAAAGACAGATTGCCAATGTTCAAAGCTATTCCCCAGAATAGATAATGATTACTTATCTCGCAGTTGATGTGCGTGTCACCAGATCTGATCACCGACTTCTCGCTGAGAATATTACTTCTGCATACGTGTGCTACTGCTGCCTAGCGTAACTACACGGTGGGTCCTCAAAGCGGCCACTCGCTAGTCGATCGTACTACTGCTCCCCCAGAATCCTCTACAGAATCTCTTTCTTGCTTATATACCGTTCTAAGTCGCGGCTGACTTTCTATAAGATCCGTTCGGGATAGTTCCATTTGCTGGCTCCTTCAACACGTAAACACTTTAATGTTCGATTTCTCTTATAGGTTTCCACTCGAAGTTACCACTTACGTATACTGGAAAGCTTCCTTTAGCGTCAGGGCTTGTGCCTCTTGGCACAGTCTCTAATAGATCCATCACGTGTTTAATTCGTGATCCGACTTGCTACTTGATGTCCCTACTTTACGTAACGTATGGTAAACTTCTGTTGACGTCCAACTGCGGTTTAAATAGTGTCTTAATGCGCGTGTATTGATATTACGCATCTTATCTCTCTTCCCTTCATAACTGTCCTCCACCATGGTTTCCCAATTCTTGAACTCTGATACTTCTAATTTCATGAAGTTACGATTGTTCTCCTTTCATTTGATCTGGCAAATATTGCTCGGTAATTTTTTTTGTCTTAGAAGTGGACAGATACACGCACAATATAGCTTTCCAGAGATGTATAGCGTCCACTGTCCACATCCGATCACAGTTCAGAAATTATACTATGCCCACATCGGTCCTATATAAAATGATCTTTAGTAACAGAGAATACCTCTTACAAAGAAACATAAGCAATTTACGGGATACGACATATTTTACGAATAGCTGTCCGATTTGCGCACGCGAGAAAGAGTGAGTGCGCCACATACGCTCAGTTTTCTGGAGCAGACACATAAATATGATCTCCTCCCAAGTTTAAGGAAAAATATAATATGTTATTTCTATTTCATGAGCAGGAATGTGTGACTTAACACGAACCAAACCTAAAGTCATAGAGACTCCTATTTTCCACTGCAAACTATTCGAATTTCGTGTGGCAGGTTAATTAGTTTTGAAATATTGCAATCACTACGATGATTAACGAAAACGATAGGAAGGCGACGAACGGACTGTAAGATGCGAAAAAAAAAATAATTTTTCATGGAATACTTTCTTTAAAATCGATTGAGAAACACCACACACCAACCGGTGTGCATGCGCTGCCGTTACCGCATTGTAGTGAGCCGGCCAGCAACACGTCAATATTCTTCACTCTGTTTCCAGCTGTCTCACGCCGTCATCCAGTGTCCGGGTAACCTGCTTCCACTACCGTGCGCACTCTAGTAAACTCGTCGTAGGCGGGACATTAAGCCCCCGTTCTTCTTCCTGTCTCCCTTCTGGCTGTAGTAGTTACTGCAAACGTTAGAGCAGATCGGTGTTCCCACAGGTCGGCGCGTGAAGCGCAGGAGTCGTCGGACAGGTTGCCGCAGCTGCACGAGGCGGCGATCCGAGGCAGCGCGGAAGACGTGCGGAGACTGCTGGCAGCGGGCGCGCCGGTGGACGCGCGGAACGCGGCGGGCTGGACGGCGCTGCACTGCGCGGCGGCGCTGGGCCACGACCTGGTCGTGGCGAGTCTGCTGCGCGCCGGGGCCGACGTGGACGCGCGGGACCGCTGCGGGGACACGCCGCTGCACAAGGCGGCCTGGATGCGGCGCGTCTCGCCCGCCTGCTTGCTGGCGGCCGCAAACGCACACCTCGACGCACCGGGGGCGTCCGGCGGCACACCGCTGCACTGCGCCGCGCAGCTGGGCCACGCGGAAGTGGTGCGCGCACTGCTGCAGCTCGGTGCCGACCCCACCGCCACCGACCACTCCGGCAAGACGCCGTTCGACCTGGCCAAGCGCTACGGCAGAAGCGAAGTCGTCAACATCCTCACATAGTCACCTCGTGTCGCGTATTATACTGTGTTGAGTGGAGCTTTACACTGAGGCGACGAAAGTCACGAGATACCTCCTAATTTCTCTTTTTCTTTTTTTTATTGTCAGTAGTGGACCACAGTCTGGAGTTTGTTCTCGGTGTGTGATAGGTATTCACATGTTTATATCTCTTTATCTAACAATTTACTATACACTTTGTGAGGTAGCTGGACCCTCATCGGATCCTTTGGTCCTCTAATTAGGGACGTTCTTTCATTACAATATGAGTATTTGGTATTGTAGGGACCTTTTCTTAATTCGTTCCACGAGCTGTGGTACACGCAACTTTTTCATGACTGGTGCACAAACTTATGGCGGGTGTCAGTGGACCGAGGCCTGTGGCTCTTTGTACTAATGCAAGCGCTGGATTTGAACGGTGCCTATTAGCCGGAGCTGCAGTATTTCGTCTCCTTTGTGGCATAGTCTGTTATTTTTTCGTGCAGGTATATCTCCTTTAGAACTTTGTTGTGTACATAGTTCTGCGTAGTCAGCGCGTACACAACTTTCCCACTAGAGCGCGCCCTGCTAAGCACAACAGCGCAGGTGCAGCGCTCGTCCGTCTCCGCACTACGAGTTGGCGCTGCCTTAGAGACGGACCAAATTCTGCTTCCACCGATCCGCATATTAATATGTAATGCAGCCAATGAGATTGCTGCTAATGTAGAACCTTTTCTCCTCGCGGATCACACTCGCGTAGTGATACCTGAATGTGTGAGGTATTATAACGAGTATACAGATCCCCGATTAGTCAGTCTGCATTTGTCTGCACCGGTCTGTACCAGTCTGCATTAGTCTGTACCAGTCTATAGTCAAGTTTCAGTCTGCACCTAATAAGATTATCATATTCCTCTACATAGCCATGAAGATAAATGTATAGACACTTTGTCAAGTATCAGATATATGTGAGAATAAGATTAATGTACCAAGACCAAAGGAACTTCAGATTGTCAATTGTAAATAGCATCCAGAATCAAGTTACGTAATGTCTATGCTTTTTATTAGTTTAATAAATGTGTGTGAAAATTAATCAAGTTCTGTTTAAAGTTGGTCACTGTCAGTCTGCTACTCTAAGCGTGCAAGTGGCATTTCTATCGTCTGACCTAACAGCAGAAGATAAACACGCCACGATAAGACCAAGAGACATATTGCTGACACTCGCCTACTTCGTTAGAGTGACAAGTCAAATAATCTGATGGTGTGTGTACCGAAGGTCTTACAGTACGCACACCACACAAGGCCTGTGGCTCTTTGTACTTATGCAAGTGCTGGAGTTGAATAGTGCCTATTAGCCGGAGCTGCAGTATTTCGTCTCTTCAGTGGTTCACTTTGTTAAAGAGCTTTGTGGCATAGTCTGTTATTTTTTCGTGCGGGTATATCTCCTTTAGAACTTCGTGTAGCTCCCCGATTCTCGTCCATTGAGGAGTACCCAGCGAACACTTAGGCACAGGTTCTGTACTGGTTAGAGTGAACGTATTTGTTATCGCATTGACTCGCCACGTTGCACAGCGGTAGACGAGTTTTGACTGGACTGTCGATCTGCAGAGTTGGTACTTCTTCTTGGCGTTGAGATGAGTGCTGGTGAAGAATGGTATCGGTGTGTGTACCATCTTCATGGTGTCCTTCTTCGTTACTGTGTATGTGTGGTGAAGGTCAGGGACTTACCCTGAATGATCCACAGATATTTCGTCGAGTGTGACCATGGGATAGCCTCTTCTTAGTAAAGAGCACTGCAGCAGTCTTCGTGGGGTTGATTGTTATCTTGTTGAACTGCACTCACTCTTCCATGATATCTGTTTGGCGTTGTGCTCTGTTTATTAGCTGGTCCTGTTTGCGGCTCGACATGACAAATGCAGTACCGTCGGCAGATAAACTGCAGGTCACCAGAGGATCGTTTGTAGGTCATTTATATGTACGCTGATCAGCAGTGGTGAGATAACAGATCCCTGTCGGATACCTGCTTCTGGTGTTTCCCTCGATGAACGTTTGCCGTACACTGTAACGTAGTTTTTTCCTTGTAGAAAACTATCTTAACAGCTACACGTGACAGTCCGGTAAGGGTGTTTGACAATATAGTTTCGATATGAGATTGTCATGCCATACTGCGTCGTCCACCTTTACGATGTCAAAAAAGTTTTTGGTGACACTTAAATGGTATTGCACTGCTCATGACGCAACATTCTGAACATTTTTTGCTTTTTGTTAATCGGCTGTGATTCACAGTCACATAAAACCAATATATTTATTTGTCACTGTCGACGACGCAGTCTGTAGAACGTGACGAGTGATGACGTTTTGTTGAAGGATTCAGGGATTGGGACGGCTTAGGGTGTGTACTCGGAGAATGTCACGTTCGACCTCCATAGAAAGTGCCATGAGAGATGAGCTTCATTAGCAGACTGAATCAGCAGAGCATCGGTACGCCTCTTATATGGGTCATAGATATCAGCTTGTGTCGCCCCGTAGCAGTTGTATCAATTCAACATTGGAGTCGATTACTTCGGACATTGCTGTGTAGATTTCCAGGGAAAAAATGTGCTGTCAGTATGGATACGACATGCAGTTAAATTGTTCCAATGTAGATCAGTAATCGTTGTCTCATACTCATGACTAAAATTCTGGGGTGGGATTTGGGAAGGTTAATTCTTCATGCTTCTAGCCCATCTTCTTTCTTCTCCTTTTCTTGACGGTCTTCTCTTCCGCTCTTACCGCATCTTCCCCTCTTCTCTCTTGTATTTTTTTCTTCTCTGGCCTGGTATACGGCAAAATGCATTAAAATACAAAATTTGTATATTCGGTTTACCAGGATATTTGTTATATCAGGATATGATGTGTGGTCTGGTAATTATAGGATTTGCTGTGGCACAACTGCCAAAACACACCCTTTCAGCAGTTCGTTTCACGCATCCAATATCAAGTATACGCTTCCTGCCGAACAGCTCTTCCAAATTCTTGCTGCCCCTGTGTATGCCTGACGCCTGGTTCCGTTTTCACATTCCACTGACTCTGCTATCTACCTTTCTTAAAATTGTCTGCTACTGCAACAATATGAGTGGTAATTACACTCGCATCTCCGTTAACTCTTTCTGTCTTTTTCTGTCGCTTTTCCGCTGCCATATCTTCCGATGCTGGAAGTTCATACTGCCTCTGGATCGTTGATCAGTTGTGGCGTTGTTTTGTGGTGAGTGTCAACCTCTCATGCTTACAATGTTAGTCTTTGTTAAACTCTACTCTGTAATATCGTAATCCTACATTTACATGTCGCCCTGCAATGGCCTTTACAATAGGCGTATAAACTCATCATAAATTTAAATTAGAACAAAAGGAATTAATATTAAACCGTAAAAAAACATGTTTCGGGTGTTGCATCCAAGTGCCAACATCAATTTCTTTATCCAAATCTTATAAGTTTCCTCAGTTTCATAGAGAAAGTACAGGTATGGAATAATGGTGATGCGTAATGTGGGAGATTAGTCATATCATGCGGTTGGTTACCCATCATTTTTTTCTTCACCTTGTAATCTAAATCTACGAAAAGGTTAGTATGATCATGTTTAGTAATATAACTTTTTTTACGGGTTGGCCTTTGCCTCTATAACGGCATTATAGTTTCCCATCAGTACTCTGTCTTTCCTGTTGGTCCCTGAAACCTTCGAAGCATAGGCGTTTTATGCTATCGACTAGATTCTTTCTTTCACTCGATAGGCATCTCAAAATTATTATTCGAATTATCATTCGAATATCTTTGATTGATTTACTGTACCATTATAAACTCTTCCTTACCTCTTTATCTTTTCTATAGCTATTTTTTTCCGGATGATATACACTCCTGGAAATGGAAAAAAGAACACATTGACACCGGTGTGTCAGACCCACCATACTTGCTCCGGACACTGCGAGAGGGCTGTACAAGCAATGATCACACGCACGGCACAGCGGACACACCAGGAACCGCGGTGTTGGCCGTCGAATGGCGCTAGCTGCGCAGCATTTGTGCACGGCCGCCGTCAGTGTCAGCCAGTTTGCCGTGGCATACGGAGCTCCATCGCAGTCTTTAACACTGGTAGCATGCCGCGACAGCGTGGACGTGAACCGTATGTGCAGTTGACGGACTTTGAGCGAGGGCGTATAGTGGGCATGCGGGAGGCCGGGTGGACGTACCGCCGAATTGCTCAACACGTGGGGCGTGAGGTTTCCACAGTACATCGATGTTGTCGCCAGTGGTCGGCGGAAGGTGCACGTGCCCGTCGACCTGGGACCGGACCGCAGCGACGCACGGATGCACGCCAAGACCGTAGGATCCTACGCAGTGCCGTAGGGGACCGCACCGCCACTTCCCAGCAAATTAGGGACACTGTTGCTCCTGGGGTATCGGCGAGGACCATTCGCAACCGTCTCCACGAAGCTGGGCTATGGTCCCGCACACCGTTAGGCCGCCTTCCGCTCACGCCCCAACATCGTGCAGCCCGCCTCCAGTGGTGTCGCGACAGGCGTGAATGGAGGGACGAATGGAGACGTGTCGTCTTCAGCGATGAGAGTCGCTTCTGCCTTGGTGCCAATGATGGTCGTATGCGTGTTTGGCGCCGTGCAGGTGAGCGCCACAATCAGGACTGCATACGACCGAGGCACACAGGGCCAACACCCGGCATCATGGTGTGGGGAGCGATCTCCCACACTGGCCGTACACCACTGGTGATCGTCGAGGGGACACTGAATAGTGCACGGTACACCCAAACCGTCATCGAACCCATCGTTCTACCATTCCTAGACCGGCAAGGGAACTTGCTGTTCCAACAGGACAATGCACGTCCGCATGTATCCCGTGCCACCCAACGTGCTCTAGAAGGTGTAAGTCAACTACCCTGGCCAGCAAGATCTCCGGATCTGTCCCCCATTGAGCATGTTTGGGACTGGATGAAGCGTCGTCTCACGCGGTTTGCACGTCCAGCACGAACGCTGGTCCAACTGAGGCGCCAGGTGGAAATGGCATGGCAAGCCGTTCCACAGGACTACATCCAGCATCTCTACGATCGTCTCCATGGGAGAATAGCAGCCTGCATTGCTGCGAAAGGTGGATATACACTGTACTAGTGCCGACATTGTGCATGCTCTGTTGCCTGTGTCTATGTGCCTGTGGTTCTGTCAGTGTGATCATGTGATGTATCTGACCCCAGGAATGTATCAATAAAGTTTCCCCTTCCTGGGACAATGAATTCACGGTGTTCTTATTTCAATTTCCAGGAGTGTATGTGTCAATGTCCAGATAGCTACTCCATTTCTCCTTAATTATGTGTACAACTGTAATGGCCATGATGAACAAAGACGTATTAACGCCACACGAAAGTTAAAAACATCACTGGCTTACTCCTCCTTACTCAACATCTCTCCCTCATATAACGAGTTATCTTTCTTCGAATCGCCCAACTTTTGTTCCTAGATGCTAATCCAAAAATACCGCTTACAGCCCTTCCTGTCACCTATTAACCATTGTCAAAGGATCCCATACCTTCGCCGAGTCCTATAAAAATGTCGGTATCTCATGCCCTTTACTATGAGCCCAAATATCTTTAATGGTTTGGTTGCATTCTGCTTACGGAACCTCGACCTACACCTTGCTCCATTTAAACTTTGTGCCTCTTTAAGTCCACCAGCAATGATGACAACATGCCCCGCCCTTCGATAGGAGAGTTTTCAACTTCAGCTTCGTAGACTACCTTTAGTGATGCGTTTACTACAGCTTTTAATCAATTCGTAATGGGGTCGTGTAGCAACATGTTATTTCTGCAGTTCATTATAACCCTTAACTTAAACAACCATGGACAGCTCCGGAAACCAAGCTTCGCAGCAGACATATATCGACAACTTCGTCTCCTCTAACGTCAACTGCATGTCTAGCCTTTACGGGTGAAATTTGTTCATAATCAAGAGCGCACGTTAGCACTATGGCGTCATAATCCCCTGAGTGGTATAAATTTGGTTTTGTTTTCGATTGCACATGGGCTTATGTTTCAGTTGGGCGCGCATTATCTTCCTGAGCTTTGCTTTCATCAGCCTCTGTGTCGAACATTTGCAACAAACAATGTAACAGATGAGCATCTTCAGGTCTTGTTACATTTATTGGTTGAATCCCAATCAATAGTATCCCAACATGTTAATAGTGACTTTCGACTTATCTGTTCCATCGTTGGTACTATTTGCTTGTTTCCTCTACCATAATTGAGTCTATTTTATCTGTTTACCGCCAACTTCGCAATTTTCATTGGGTTGTGTATTCTCCTCCGGTTTCCCGCTTCCACAGCTGGTCAATTTTTACGTTTTCCTGAGTTAAGCGGTGTAATCTCGACCTCAGGTTGTGGTTCGTTTCGCCTTTGATCACCTCGCGTGTTCAGATTCTGTTGCTCTTGCAACACCCGTAAGGATACTCGTGTTCAAATTGTTCAGATTACGGTGCTGGAAACCACTTGATCTGTTGTCACTGTTTCTACCGTTACCTTTTCTGTTATTATTACTTCTCTGGAACCTATTGTTATAACCACTGTCATTTCGTGGTAGGTTACAATTTGCTCCATTTCGACAGTAATTCCGCCATGGAGTCTGTCTTCCATTACTACCATTGTTCCTGTTTCTACACGTTTCCATTACTCGACCTATCACTGTTACTTTCTCGTTGATTTCTACGTTTACAGGTATCATGCTCTCTGTAAATGAAATCTAATTCACGGAGGATTCCTTTGAAAGCTTGCACTTTATCTCCTCCTTTTCCTACCAATGATTGTTGATACTGTAATGGGAGCATCGTTGTACAGAGATGTATGAATTCTCCATCGCTATACAGATTATCTAAGCACTGATTCTTCTTCACCATGTTCTCAAAGAATTTTTCTGGGTTTTCCTCTCCCGCATTTTCGTATAATGCCATCTGAAGTTGCTCATATTTCATTCTGTTCTGTGCTCCAGTTGTGCACTAACCATATAGTGTTTGTTGTAATATACTACTGCTCCTTCCTGTCGTGCGTACATTACTCTATTCTGTATGTTGTACTGCCATCGTGTACTTCCGCTGTCAACCAGACGTGTGTGACATCGTCGCAACTATACACAGTTATGTGCTTCAAACTGCGCCGTAAGTACTGGACTGTCTATCATGGGTAATGCTTCGCAACCTTGGTACACGCTGTTAATCTCAAAGTCTGTGTCCTGTCTCGCCAGTGGCACTGGACTATTGTACGGTATGTACTGTCCTATTCAGTGACCTTGTGCTACCTGATCGAACTACAATAGAGCTGTGTATTAATTTGTTGACACCTGTAAGTGTAAGTTACATTTTATGCCTGATGTATCGGACTCTGGTGCTCTCCACGGAGTTCTGTTCCTATCTGAGGTATCATTTGCCCCTGCGAAAGTCATGATTTCATGTGCTGATTGTCAGTACTCATTATGTGCATCGGAGTACTTGACTTTTCGCACGTTTCTTCACTTTGCAAACCGCGCACCCACATTCGCATCTGTTAACTGCTTCGCGATCTCTTTCCGGGTTATTACCACATGCGGGTGATTTCTTTCTGTTCTTACCAGCTCTGTTGTGCGGACCTACGGTTGACTGTGGCGTCACGCTTGACCCTGAACACAAGCTATCATTGTCACTCTGACATTCAATACTCTGCGACAATTCTGATCTGAGCCGTTGGATTTGTTCTTTGTTTCCGATTCTACTGTAGGCGCTCCAATGGTCCTGGTCGACTACTGTGGACTGGAAACCGAGCGGTGACCTCTCCAGTTGACAGGATTCTAGGAAGTGACTGTGGACGCGTCAGAAACGCCAAAGAAACATTATTAATTCATGACACCTTTATTCCTGCCGAGTACAATGTGGCCCGCGTAACACAGGCTGGCTGAGCTTGGTGATATCAAAGACCTTCCCCGAGTCCTCGCTGACTCGGAGCAATGACACCAGCTCCGGGCCGCACCAGTCTTGCTAGCGCAGCGCCGCGTGCTGTGATGTGGCGGTGGAATGCCCTTACTTCGGCCGCGCGTGGCTGGCGGCGCCCGGCTCGGCAGCGAACAGCAGGCCGCTGTACGTAGGAGGCTCCGAGTTGGAGTCCCGGTGCTGTCGGCATGAGAAGCGTTCTCGTAGTGTGGAGTGTACTCTATCCCACCCCGTCATCTTCCCTGCTCCTCCTGGTGGCTCGTCTGCGGTGTACGTAAGGAACGTTCCTCTGCTGTTCTTTTAGCTTCGGTACCCTCACACCCTTTGTTACTGCTGGAGGAATGCGATAACACATCCACTGCGCCCTTAAACGGCTTAATCCTACTCACATGAACTACTGACGACTTGGTTGGTAACTGCAACTTTACGTTCACTGTAGACACTATTTCATTTACCTGATATGGTCCAGAATATTTCGTCAAAAACTTCTTCGTTTTACCCTTCGGAACTTAAGGATTAGCCAACAATACCCACTGACCAATTCTGTATTGCGGCAGTTTACCTGTTCTTTGCTCAGTACTCTCTTGTTTCTCCAAAGCTTTAGTATTAGCACGCCGTACCCTTTGCCAAATCTCTCTCAATTTCTTGGCGAAATACTTCACTGACTCATCCTGTGAACCTACCTGAGGTTTGAGCACATCAAATGGTGATGGCATTTTCCGACCATAAATTACCTCATACAGAGAGAGCCCCGTTCCTGTATGAACTTTTGCACTATATGCGCTTGTCAACAGTTTTAAATACACGTCCCAATCCGTGTGTTCTGAATTTATTTAATGACTAATCATCTTAACTACGTCCTATGAACCCGTTCTGTTCGTTCATTCGACTTAGGATGTAATGGGCTTGTCCGCAATTTCTTAACTTTCAATAAACGGCATAACTGCTTCATCAGTTCCAACATAAAGTTACTACCCTGATCTGTAATTATAGTATCAGGCACACCATACTTCAGCAACCAGTTATTTACTAAGGCTTGCGCAACAGTGCTTACCTTCTGATCTGGAATAGCTACCATTACCAGGTATCAGGAAAAATGATCTAATATTGTTAATACGTATCGATTACCCGCTTGGGTCTTGTTAAATGCTCCGATTACGTCTAATCCGATGAATGCGAACGGACGATCCGCTTCAGGTAGCCTCTGTAACTGAATTTTCTGATGACTTAAATCTGCTCTCTGTGCACACGGTATACAATTTTGCACATACTGCTCTACATCATTGGACGTGTCTTCCATCAAAACCTTTCAGCTATCCGTCTGTCAGTCGTTCTTTTACCACCATGACCCGACAATACATGGTCGTGCGCTTGTTTCAACACTTCTTCCCTCAGCGACTCCGGTAATACGACGCATAGTCCGCACTTCACCTTCCTGCAAAGCAACCCATCTTGCATCTCAAACTGCGGTTGCGTTTGGAACAATTGACACTCTCTGTCAGTGGCTTGCGCCTTTATCCACTCCTTCTTACTTATGCCCACAACTTGTACAGCTGCTATTCTTCTACTAAGCGCATCTGCATTTGTATGTTTTACCCCTGGTTTGTGAATTACCTCGTAGTCAAATTCATTTAGTTTCAATGTCCACCTCGTTAAACGACTCGAAGGATCTTTCAACCCCAACAACCACTTCAATGCTGCGTGATCTGTAATCACCTTGAACTTACGCCCATATAAATAACAGCGAAAATACGAGATACCGTAAATCACTGCTAACATTTCTTTCTCTGTAGTTGAATAATTCTTCTCTGCCTCATTCAGTTGCCTGGAAGCATAAGCCACTGGATATTCCTGTCCATTAACCCTCTGAGAAAGAATACAACCTACAGCAATATTACTAGCATCACAAGATGGTATGAACTCTTGTTCGAAATCAGGAAGTATCAACACTGGGTCTGATGTTAGTATGTGTTTGAGCTTCTCGAATGCCTCCTGACACTGTGCTGTCCATTCAAACCTAACACCTTTCTTTAACAATCTCGTTAATGGATGTGCAATTTCCGCGAACCCCTTTACATATCGTCTGTAGTAATTACATAAACCGACATATTGCTGAACTTGTTTAGTGGTCTGTGGTACTGGAAAACTATGCACAGCCGACGTTAGACGAGGATCCGTTCTTACCCCATCCTGACTGATAGATATGCCCAAGATAAGCCACTTGCGTCTGAGCAAACTGACATTTCTCGACATTAAGCGTAAGATTTGCCGCTCTTAGCCTACTAAATACTTCGTTCAGTCGTTCCACATGCTCTTCTATATTACGCGAAAAAGTAACAATATCATCGAGGTATACCATAGCAATCTTCGGTTTCAGTCCCCGAAGCACACCATCTAACAGACGCTGGAAAGTAGCAGGACCGTTTTTCAACCCAAATGGCATTCGGCGATACTGAAAGTGACCAAGGCTTGTTGTAAAGGCCGTCTTCGGTCTATCCCCGGGACTTACTTCTATCTGATGGTACCCACTCCTTAGATCTAGTGTCGAAAAATATTTACACCGACCTAGGTTGTCAATGTTTCCGTGATGTTTGGTATTGGATACGCATCTGTTACAGTTCGTGCGTTCAGAAAACGATAATCACAACAAAACCTATACTTTTTAGTACCGTCCAATGCCTTCTTAGGAACTACCACTATGTTGGCAGACCACGGGCTTTCACTGTTCTCTATAATACCGTCCCTTAGCTGTTGATTAATAAATTCTTCCACTAGTGGTTGTAGGTGTTTCGCTATCCTGTATGGTTTTCTATAGACTGGCGGACTATCGCCAGTCGGTATATGGTACTGTGTAATAGGAGTTGCTGGTAATGGACCTTCTGAATTAAACAAATCTGAATACTCTAATAACAAAGCTTCCATAGCTTTCCGATCACCATTCTCCAAATGGCGAATCTTATCACGTAGTAGAGATGCCTTGACGGTTTGCTTGACGTTATAATCACCTTGGGATTCAGCTATATCCTCATCGTCGAGTATTTTCAAACTTGCTACCACTAAACCCTTTGGGAGATCACTTCATCTGCCCCAAAATTATCTACACTGACCGGAATCATCAGTTCCCCATTTATATCCGTTACGCGAGCAACGCTCCTCTTAATAAAACAATGCATTTCATCCAATGCTTCCGAAGGCACTTTGACATGCGTAATCATCTTTAATGCCCTTGTACGCGGTTCAATTGGTGTTATCTTAGCAACGGATGCACCTCGCGACGTAGAAACATTTATAGCTGTTGTACCCATTGAAAACAAGTTTCCACTAAGTTCAACTGTACGCTGTGAAGAACTAATTTTGGCATGGTGTTTATCGAGGAAGTCCAGTCCCACAGTTGGCAACACTTCCATTTGCTCTCCGAACTCTACAGTTCCACTCTTAAAAACGAGCTGTGTTGTACTCAATGATTGCAACTCATTATTCCCTACTCCACGTAATCTATACCTAGGAGTACCTAGTCTTCTCCTACCCACGAGGTGTAGACTAGCAACAGATACATGTGCCTCTGTATCAATCATAAACTTACATCTGTTATTCCTTACAACACCCATCAAGCAACAATCCGTCTCTGTACTAGTTTTCACCGTACTTCTGCTTACCGGGAATGTCTTCCGACGGACGAAACACTCCCGTTCCCGTTTAACGCTTTTTCCTGTTTATTCCCGTTACCATTCTGCTTACTACGACACTCATTCGCCTTGTGACCGTAGCGTTTACAAACATAGCACTGCGGCTGTCTGCATTAAGCCTTCACGTGACCTTTCCTCCCACAACAGTAACAATTCCTCTCCGACGCAAAGATGCATTTATCATTGCGAACCCTTGTTGCAGTGTCTATCTCCTGCAGATGCGTTGCAATACGCAGTGCTGCAGCTAAATCCCCAGGATTCTCCATCCTAACCCTACGAGAAAATTCTGCAGGAATTCCCCTGAGGAATACATCGAGGGCTCTGTTTTCTGTCTCTCGTAGTAATACACGATCCGCATCAGGATTACCCGATAATTCATAGGTCTGCGAATTAATTTTCCGTATCCTATTTGAAAAAGACTCCACTGTCTCATTGACCTTCTGTGTCAAATTAGCTAACTTCTCCCTACAAAATCTTGCACTATTCTGCTTACGATATCTTTGTTGTAACCCATCTGCCAATTTTTCAAATGTGCTCGCCTTACTAAGCGTCTCACGGTACATCACGAACGTCTTGGCTTCCCCTGCAAGTCGCAAATTTGCCATCGTAGTTACGTCCGACCAATTGCTCATTGCAGCTGTTGCCAAAATATCGTTAATGAACGCTGTGACATCCTCTGTTGTTTTACCCGAGAAAGACGTGATCAGGTTAGCTACTGAAGGATATATTGCAAGTTTGGACATTGCTACTGACTTGCGCTCACTTGAACCCGTTTGCAACTCTTGCGCCGAACGCAAGATCTCCATTTGCGTCATTAATTCTACATGACGTAACTTATGCTGCGCATTCTCTTCTAACAATTTTGAGACTTGCTCCGTCAGAGCAGCTATACTCACTTCAGTACTAACGGATCTTGTTTCCGGCATGATTTATGCAAATTACCAACAACTTACTCCTCAGAACAATAACTACACTAGCTACTCAACTCCTTTGTCACAGTTGAGCACTACACACAAGAAGACAAACAAGATTCACAATCCACAACTAAACAAAATTAATCCTTCCACCTTGTTATTGCCCAGCGACACTCTCTACAATTGTGCGCTGCGTGACCAAACCGTCTACAAATTGGACATTCTACTGGTACAAACTTCGTGCATGGCTCCCCATGCCCCGTTAAATTACACACAGTACATCTGACTGGTACCAAGTACGTTTCCCAACTGTTTCCCTTAAACTCAGATAAATCTGCTGTTTCAGCAGGTCTCACAAAGTGCACTCCCAACAAAGAATGTGCATCCATAGTTATTAACAAAAATCGCCTCATGCACTTACTACAAGTGAAACATCCCCTTAGAAAAATTATACACGACTGTCCTTAAAGTGACACACAATATTTTTAGCGCAACGCAATCTGACTTTCAAAAATCCCTACAAAAGAATGGTCCTGACTAACATTAACCTATACGTTTCACAAATCACTTACCTCACCAAAAATCTTCGTTACTCGAACTACTGCAATACAGCGAGCACCACTCCTGCCAGCTAAATAAAAGATTCAAACTACGGAAGGCACTAACTACTGATAGGCATAGTTAGGAAATGAAAGATTGTAATAGAGAACAAACAATGTATTTACCTTAATAATGTTGAAAACTCATAATATACATATCAGTTCATGACATCCAGTTTTAAAGATTTCAAAACTCCGCCATCTCTCTCCCCACATCCACCACTGCTGGCGGCTCACCTCCAACTGCGCAACGCTACGCGCTGTTCACATCCAGCTGCCGCTGCCCAACACTACAATGGCAGACAACAATGCAAACTAGCCACAGACTGCACACAGCACAGCCAGTGATTTTCATACAGAGCGCTACGTAACGTTGCCAATAAGAAAACATAAACAGCCTACTTACATAGCCCCCATGCTCCCCACAAAAAATTTTACAAATTGTTTCGACTTTAGAAGAATCCGTGCTAAGGCAGAAATCTTGTGACAGATCTGGATGAGCTAGTATTGGCGCGTTAAGTAGCGATTCTTTCAAAGAATTGAATTCCAACTGTGCTTGTTCATCCCAGTTCCAAATAGTATTTTTTCCAGTGAGAAAACAAAGTTTTGGTGTAACTAGAATTTGCATATTCAGAAAACGACGGTAAAAATTTACAAGACCTAGAAAACTGCGGACTTGTTTTTTTGTGGATGGAACTGGACTGGCTCTTACTGCATCTAACTTTTCAGGATCCGGCTGAATACCTTCAGAAGAAATAATATGTCCCAAAAACCTCACCTTTGACCTACCGAATTCAGACTTTTCCAAGTTAACTGTAATCCAGATTCTGCAAAAATACGTAACAAACTGTTGAGGATGCGATTATGTTGTTCCCATGAAGCTTCTGCTATTAGAATATCGTCCACATATAAGGTGATGTGACGTTTTAAGAACTCAGGTAATATGGAATTTAGCCCGCGAATGAATGCTGCCGAAGAAATGTTCAAACCAAAAGGAAGTTTCCGAATCTGATAACAAATGCCGAAACAAAGGAAAGGTGTGTATTTTCTACATTCTGGATGAAGTTCGATCTGATAAAAGCTGGATCTGAGATCAATGGAAGACAACACTTTTACACCATTAAAATTTTGAAGAAGTTCTTCCAACGTTTGCGGCCTGTCTGATTCAGGAATAATGATAGTATTGATTTGTCTCGAATCTAAGACAAGCCTGATCGATCCATTTTTCTTCTCAACAACATGTAATGGATTGTTGTATGAGCTTACTGCAGGCTCAATAATGCCCTCGTGAAGCATAGATTGTATTTCTGTTCTAACACGGTCCCTATAATGTGCTGGAATTACGTATGGTCTAACACAAAATTTAGTATGCTCACGAACACGAAATTGGTATTGAAATCTTTTGATTGTTCCTGTTTTGTGAGTAAAAACTGTGGAATGTGCTTGTAAAATCTCAAAAAGGTCCTGCCTATCAGTGTCATTACAATTCTCAATTGTTTGAATTTTATTCTGAATTAACTCATTAGTTTCATATATGCCACTGAGCGAGGTGGCGCAGTGGTTAGCACACTGGACTCGCATTCGGGAGGACGACGGCTCAATCCCGTCTCCGGCCAACCTGATTTAGGTTTTCCGTGATTTCCCTAAATCGCTTCAGGCAAATGCCGGGATGGTTCCTTTGAAAGGGCACGGCCGATTTCCTTCCCCATCCTTCCCTAACCCGAGCTTGCGCTCCGTCTCTAATGACCTCGTTGTCGACGGGACGTTAAACACTATTCTCCTCCTCCTCCTCAAATATGCCGTCGATATCATCCCTGTCAGTACTTGCAGAGTGATTGTTAGTGTCTAGTTCCGTAGAAAATTCCGAACTGTTGTCCAACAGAAGGTAAAGCCGATTAATTTCTTCGTCATGGTTTGAGAGCCAATCTTCAAATTTCAAAGCTATTGACTTACCTTCCTTCTCTAAACTTATTTCAGCATCGTGAAAGTTTAAGATTGCTTTGTATTCATTCAAAAAGTCTACTCCCAATATAATTTCCGTCGACAATAATGGAACAATAAGAAAGTTCATAGAGAAGCTGTGGCTTTGGCAAAAGAATTCTAAATTGGTTTGTTGGCGTACATCTACACTTTTTCCAAAGATTGCACCTTGTAATTTAATCTTACGTAACGGAAGTGTGGGGCAATCGTTCGATTTGTTGCATTTGCTAAAAGCTGTTTCACTAATTACTGAAATGGGACTGCCAGAGTCAAGTACTGCCGTGAATTTTACGTCATTTACAGTAATGTGAATCACAGGATATGCAATGTTGTTATGTTTTACGTCGTGTTCCTGGAGTAAGATGTCCCTAATGTCTTCCATTTTTACGTAATTACTAGCTACGGCAGCTGCGTCGTCAGTTTCACACGTACGTTTCGTGGCTGCCAACGGTATGAGTCATTGCCTATTGTCTCTTGTTGGCGCGCGTCGTTATTGGGATTTGGAGACCTAACTTCTACAAATTCACCTCCTCGAGAGGGCCCTGCTCTGTTTGAATCCCGCCAGTTCTAATGCAATTCAGGTCTGTCGTTACGATCATATCGTCTGTCGTCATGTCGGTAGATGCCATAGTTTCTTTCTTGTCGGTCACGTGGTGGAGAATTTCTCCCTGAATCGTAACTGCGTGCTGGACCGTTGCGTCTAAAGTTATTCTGTCTCCCTTGCTAATAATTATTTCGGTTCCCAAACTGTCTGTTTCTCTGATTGTCTCTGTGATAGTCACTACCGCGGAGAGGTGATCTTTCCCTGTAATTATTACTACTCTGCCAGCGGTTGTCATACGGGTGGTGTCTGTTTTGGTCACGATATGTGTTGTGAGAATAGCCTTGTCGTGTCCAGTTATTATTTCTTTCATCGCGGAATTGTGACAGATGTGACCTGTAATTGTTGTGCTTCTGTTTTCGCGTTCCGCGATTGTCAGTGTCAATTTCCAGTTCTTGTAACAGTCCTTGAAAAGCTTCAATGTCGTCTTTGCAACGTCCTGCTAAAATAATATGTCTTAAATGTTCAGGCAATTTGAGTAAGCAAATGCAGATGAGTTCTGAGGGGCTGTATGGGTTTGAAAGATACTGATTCTTATGCAACATGTCTTCAAAATATTTGACAAGACTGGAAAATTCAGATTGTTCAAAGTGTTTCATCATCATGATGCTATGTTTTACTCGGCCTTGCGTAGCTTGAGACCAATATGCTGAGAGGATGGCATGGTAAAATTCTCCTTCACTGTGACAATCGTGAATGACCGATCGCATTCTTAGAGCTGGTTCATTCTCTAAATAGCCACATATAAATTCTAATCTGTGTTCTAACGACCAGTTGGGAGGAAAACAATGAGAGAATTGATGGAGCCATGCTTGTGGATGAATGTCGTTGGCAGAATTCTTAAACGTTTTGAATTTACGTGTAGTAATGAACAGCTTATAGTCAAAATCATCATGTCGGCGAGTCGCATGTCGGTCATTGTTACGTCGTGTCGGCGGTTCCATCTCAAAATTCGGTGCACCTTGCCAGTTTCTTTCATAATTTCCGAAATGCCCTGTGTTATTATTTTGTGGCTTTTCCGTATTTCTAAGTTCCTCTTCCCGTGTTGGAGCGCGAGTGTCCTCTGAGATATGAAATTTTTGTATTACTTGTGCCAACTGATCTTGTACTTCCCGGATTTCTCTTTTGTATTGCGTATTAATTTGATTCTGATTTTGTTTGAATTTCTTAATTTGTTCATACTCTTCTGTGTCAGTGATGGCTACAGGTCTTGTGTCATTCAGATCATCATCTACCTTTGCAGATAAGTTAGTGAACTGATCCGAAAGTTCGGCTACTTTCTCCGATAGTGTACTTATTTCCTCAGTGTGTTTTTCTGAACCAAGTTTCAGAGTGTCCATTTGTGTTGAAATCGTATCTACTGTGTCCTTTAAGTTTTCTTGAGTTTTTGCAAGTTGCGTAACCGAATCGGTAGATGCAACTGAGTCAGTTTTAGCTTCCAAGGTGTCGTGATTTTCATGAACAATAGTTTGCAGTTCTTTTATGGCTGCTTCGTGATTCTGTAATGCATTTTCATGACGCGAAAAAATAGGTTGGAAATGCTCATAAATTTGTGTTTTTACGTCATTACAGACTTTTTGACATTTCGATTCGATGTTATGTAACTCAGTAGTTAAATCTTCACGTGTTTGTTCAAGCGTGGTGTCTAACTTTTGAAGATTTTGTTCCATTGTGTCTAACTTTTGAAGATTTTGTCCCATTTGTTTCTGATTTTGTTCAAGCGTTGTGTCTAACTTTTGAAGATTTTGTTCCATTGTGCCTAACTTTTGAAGATTTTGTCCCATTTGTTTCTGATTTTGTTCAAGCGTTGTGTCTAACTTTTGAAGATTTTGTTCCATTGTGTCTAACTTTTGAAGATTTTGTTCCATTGTGTCTAATTTTTGTAGCCTTTGTCCCATTTGTTGCATTAACTGTAATAACAATGCACTGGTGTCTGAAACATGTTCCTCAGTGCTTTTCGGCAGTGAAGTTGCAACGGCAACATTCACATTTTGACAAGCAGAAAATGTTTCTTGACTCATTTGAGAAAACGGCGAGAACCCAAAACCTGAGTCTACAGTATTTGCAATATTGTGTTCTGTCATTCCCGATTCCTGAGGCGAGCTGTTGCCGACCGATCGATCGATAATGCTTCCCTGTTCACTACCTGTTTCACTGTCTACACCATTATTTGACGCCCGCTCCATTTCCCTATGTACAGTTACCAAATTACTACTTTGAATGTCTGTTAATTCGTTACACAGCGGTGCTGGTAAGCTGCACTCGTCGTCACTATTATTTCTCAGTTTACTTTGGAGCCTAGTGTTACGTTTTTCACACGCCATTATTGTCACAATATTTCACACGATAACACAGAAAAGCACAATTTGAAGAGCAAAAATAAGAGAACACATTAACAAAGCACTGAAAATAATATGTAGTTAATTGCAAGCGCAGCTGTGAAATACTTGGTGCAAATCTACATGCATGCCACAACTGTTTTACTGTACAACAATGAAAGACTGCAACTACAAAGGAGATTCTCTCTACAATTACGCGCTAGCAATAAACAAAAGCTACACTAATTACACAAACTACAAGAAAAAAATCAGAAGATTCCAGTGAGGTATCCTCGGCTAAGGGTCGACATATGAAACATCCCCTTAGAAAAATTATACACGACTATCCTTAAACTGACACACAATATTTTTAGCGCAACGCAATCTGACTTTCAAAAATCCCTACAAAAGAATGGCCCTGACTAACATTAACCTATACGTTTCACAAATCACTTACCTCACCAAAAATCTTCGTTACTCGAACTACTGCAATACAGCGAGCGCCACTACTGCCAGCTAAATAAAAGATTCAAACTACGGAAGGCACTAACTACTGATAGGCATAGTTAGGAAATGAAAGATTGTAATAGAGAACAAACAATGTATTTACCTTAATAATGTTGAAAACTCATAATATATATACCAGTTCATGACATCCAGTTTTAAAAATTTCAAAACTCCGCCATCTCTCTCCCCACATCCACCACTGCTGGCGGCTCACCTCCAACTGCGCAACGCTACGCGCTGTTCACATCCAGCTGCCGCTGCCCAACACTACAATGGCAGACAACAATGCAAACTAGCCACAGACTGCACACAGCACAGCCAGTGATTTTCATGCAGAGCGCTACGTAACGTTGCCAATAAGAAAACATAAACAGCCTACTTACACAAGGCTGCGTAGAGTCGACAGTTCTGACCGCAACTCTGTGGTGTCAGTCCTGCAGTGGCGTTGTAGACGACTCCAGATACCAGATCTACAGGCCAGTGCTGTAGTGGGCGGTTCGAACACATCTGATACCATATCTGTAGGCGGTGGCCGCGAGGACTTCTAACACCAAATCTGTACGCGCCCCGGTGGTCCCGGTCGCCTACTGTGGACTGGAAGCCGAGTTGTGGCCTCTTCAGTTGACAGGATGCTAGGAAATGACTGTGGACGCGTCAGAAACGCCAAAGAAACATTATTAATTCATGACACCTTTATTCCTGCCGAGTACAATGTGGCCCGCGTAACACAGGCTGGCTGAGCTTGTTGATATCAACGACCTTCCCTGAGTCCTTGCCGACTCAGAGTGATGACACCAGCTCCGGGCTGCACCAGTCTTGCTAGCGCAACGCCGCGTACTGTGACGTAGCGGTAGAATGCCCTTACTTTGGCCACGTGTGGCTGGCGGTGCCCGGCTTGCCGGCCGGCTTGGCGGCGGACAGCAGGCCACTGTGCGTAGGAGGCTCCGGGTCGGAGTCCCGGCGCTGTCAGCACAAGAAGTGTTCTCGTAGTGTGGAGTGTACTCTATCCCACCCCGTCTTCTTCCCTGCTCCTCCTGGTGGCTCGTCTGCGGTGAACGGGCGGAACGGGCTGCAGTACCCCAGCGTCGTCGGCTCACCCGATTGTGACGGCGGATGCACAGGGCCTAGGCCCCGCACGATCTCGACGACGGCTCACTGATGTGGTCAGCATTGGCGGCGAGCGAGTCTGCCACGATGTCTGCTAATCCTGGGTTGATGATTGACAGCGGTAGCAGAGAGGACCAGAGCTGGTACTGTCCCCTCACGTCTGCTGCTGGATGGGCCGCCCTTACTGCAACATCTCCTTAATAAAGATTAACATGTCGATCACCGAGCTGAGCGCTATGTAGCGTCCCAGTACACATCTAACTGCAAGTCTAACTGCGAGTGCCTTGTTGCTATCAAAGCTGGCGTATTTAAAGGAAGCACGAGCGACGTCCTGACGTCATACTCGTTTGTAATGAACGCATTCGTTCCACTTATACTGCTGATTTATCTGTTGTACTCGCCCCTTAAGTGTTCTTGTGACAGAGTTACGTGTTGTTACGGCAGACTTACGCGAAGTTATGAAATGCAGTACAGCTGACGCTAACCCTCTGTCTTACACTCTACGAAAGTCTCCATCTAACACAAACCCACGTGCTAAGCAATTCTCTCTCGCCTGTTGTGTGTAACCAGGCCACTGCCCCTGCGTGACGACACATACCGATACATGTGCAATCCTCTGACCTCTTGGCTAACCTACTGCCTCTTTACTATTCTGTGACACTACACTATTCTTAGAATTCGTCTACGAAATCGCTTTAAAGCTGTTTTTGTGACACTTCTCCTTATTGTTCTTTCCTCTATTACATGTTGCGCTTGACAAGTTGTGCTCCATGCAAAATACTCTCAACCATTGGTTAACTTTTTCGTCGCTCTGTTGAGTATCGCCACGCAACGTGTTTCTGTCCTTTTGTATCTTATATATGTCTTTCCGCATTTGTTTGTGACCAGCCGTGCACGTTTCAATCACGTCTCGTGATTCTTTCGTATCCTTTCGAATATGATATAGTTGTTTATTTAGATCTGTTAGCGTGTGTTGGATTTTGTGACTGATATCTTCTCACATTTTTTCTGTTCCGTTTCAAGATTTAGTATCCCTGTATTCGTTTGTTTCAGGGTTTGCTGCAACCCCTTTTGCATGGCTTGCATGACCTGAGTTAAGTACTGAAACAATGCAAACGCATTATCTGGTACGTTCGTGCCTCCCCCTGTAACCATTCTCATGCAGTCTTTCCCTATTCTGTGTTTCCAGTGGCGATTCCTTGAGTTCAGAGCAGAGTGCTGGTGCATTACCACTCGTTCTTTCGGCCCTATATTGTGCCGGTTGGTTCAGTACGATTTCGTTCTTTTCTACATACTCCAACTAAACTCATCTGAATCCACGTCTACCTCGCTCAAAGCTTCATCCCCATGTTCATCATGTGCAACCAGGTGCAATTGTTGTGTAACTATGCCTGCCTTATCATTTGACATTCCCTGCTCTAAATCGTGCTGTTTACGCAAATAATCTTCCCACATCTCGATCCTATCCAGGTCGTCAGCAACCTGTCTTTGTCCTGATCTATGTCTTTCCGCCTCCGGATCTCTCTAACCTTCGGGACATTCGCGCGCTTGAATTCGCGTTAACATTCGATCATATGACTTAACTCTTTTCCCAAGCAACATAGGTACATAGTCCCCACGTAAATTTCCTACGCTTTTAAATCGAAATTTCAGTGCAAAGCTGTACTTTCAAACTCAATATTCTTGTAATGGAATCCACCGCAACGCAGCAACGACGAGACAGTCACCTGCGCACCTGCAATGAAAGAACAGAAATTTCTCTAACTACTGACTCCAACATGTAAATAAAGTATATATACATATCATACAAACGAAAACTTAAATTGTTTAGGCAGTTATAGCACACACTTTCTTTTAAATTATACTCTCAGATCTGGCGTCAGTGTGGAGTAACAATTTTTTATTTCTAACAGGATAATGCACCTTATGACTGCTACTAACTCACAGAATATAAGATAAATGACAATCCTGGCAGATGGCGCTATTATTCCTAGTAACTAACAAAATAAATGTGTGGCTCTCACAAATACGAGGGAACTCTAGCTATTATTCCAAGCTTACACAGTTCTGAAGTGTAAGCACGCTAGTGACTCCAACATTTAGAGCATCAGCAATGTATGATTTATGTTTCGAAGTGTGCAGCAACAATGGCGGCGGTGGCCGGCTGCTTCATGCGACGTGTCTTTTACCTGCAAACCTAGTAACACTATGCTTCCCTAAGTTTCCGTGAAGCGGAAGACTGCATGTGTCCCTAGGCTAAAACAGAATTGCTATGTATGCCGGCCAAGGCTGGGCGAAGTGCACAATATTGCCCTCAGAGTTCTCGCAAGAACGTTATCTAAAGCGACTCATTTCGTTTTCTCCACTTTGGAGATCTACGAGGGATGAAACAGAGCCTAGCGAGCCTAAAATGTTCACAGAAAAACCTCTGTCTGAGTCACCACAGGTTGTTAAGCGTCCCGTGCAACACTCGATACCTCTCGAGAGAAGAGAGCCCTAATTATCCATCAGCAGTTGACTATATCGACATGAACTTCTCCCATTGTACTGCGACCTTGCCTCGGATCAACACTGGTATCAGCCAATGGAGTGCTCTGTACATTCCATACTTGCTTGTTCAATCCAATCAGAATTCTCCTGGTAAGCTTCTCCATCGCAATAACGTCGCCTTCTCCCTCCTTGTCTTCCTTTCGTTCAGTCATCGTCTGAGTTTTTATTATTGCGTTTAAGTTTCGCCAGGGTAAATGTTCTTACATGTGAAGCCCACGAGCTATTCACGACAGATCACGTGATTCGAGTGGTTACTAAAACTCCAAAGCAGAGGGTTTTTTCCACCTGCCATTGAAATGCCCAGAGGCAATGACCCAGACCCTTGTGGTGCTAAATTGGTTCCCTGTGGTCGGGGGAAGTTTTTTGTGCTTCACTAATGTTTCCTAAATGGGATTTCAATGTCACGCTTCTGCGTTCTAACTTGAGTGACTGGTCCCTTTCACTTCAATTGCACGTTGCTATAAAAATTTATGCATTTATCTGCATGCAAATTAGAGAGGACATGAAAGCCACATTTGTGCCGATTGCTCATTGCACTTCTCATTATGCAAATTAAGCTAATTACGTCCAAAGTATGGCATGTGCCACATCAATCGAATCACCATGTCGTGAAGAATCAGATATGAGGTGATAAAATACCCTGCCTCGTTACAGTGTTTATTGAGTCATACCAGTTGTAATTCTGCTGCCGAACTGCTCCAGCCTGATAATTTCGCGTTCCTGGAAACAGTTTGTTTCAATCACGTCTCGTGATTCTTTCGTATCCTTTCGAATATGATATAATTGTTTATTTAGATCTGTTAGCGTGTGTTGGATTTTGTGACTGATATCCTCTCACATTTTTTCTGTTCCGTTTCAAGATTTAGTATCCCTGTATTCGTTTGTTTCAGGGTTTGCTGCAACCCCTTTTGCATGGTTTGCATGACCTGAGTCAAGTACTGAAACAATGCAAACGCATTATCTGGTACGTTCGTGCCTCCCCCTGTAACCATTCTCATGCAGTCTTTCCCTATTCTGTGTTTCCAGTGGCGATTCCTTGAGTTCAGAGCAGAGTGCTGGTGCATTACCACTCGTTCTTTCGGCCCTATATTGTGCCGGTTGGTTCAGTACGATTTCGTTCTTTTCTACATACTCCAACTAAACTCATCTGAATCCACGTCTACCTCGCTCAAAGCCTCATCCCCATGTTCATCATGTGCAACCAGGTGCAATTGTTGTGTAACTATGCCTGCCTTATCATTTGACATTCCCTGCTCTAAATCGTGCTGTTTACGCAAATAATCTTCCCACATCTCGATCCTATCCAGGTCGTCAACAACCTGTCTTTGTCCTGATCTATGTCTTTCCGCCTCCGGATCTCTCTAACCTTCGGGACGTTCGCGCGCTTGAATTCGCGTTAACATTCGATCATATGACTTAACTCTTTTCCCAAGCAACATAGGTACATAGTCCCCACGTAAATTTCCTACGCTTTTAAATCGAAATTTCAGTGCAAAGCTGTACTTTCAAACTCAATATTGTTGTAATGGAATCCACCGGAACTCAGCAACGACGAGACAGTCACCTGCGCACCTGCAATGAAAAAACAGAAATTTCTCTAACTACTGACTCCAACATGTAAATAAAGTATATATACATATCATACAAACGAAAACTTAAATTGTTTAGGCAGTTATAGCACACACTTTCTTTTAACTTATACTCTCAGATCTGGCGTCAGTATGGAGTAACAATTTTTTATTTCTAACAGGATAATGCACCTTATGACTGCTACTAACTCACAGAATATAAGATAAATGACAATCCTGGCAGATGGCGCTATTATTCCTAGTAACTAACAAAATAAATGTGTGGCTCTCACAAATACGAGGGAACTCTAGCTATTACTCCAAGCTTACACAGTTCTGAAGTGTAAACACGCTAGTGACTCCAACATTTAGAGCATCAGCAATGTATGATTTATGTTTCGAAGTGTGCAGCAACAATGGCGGCGGTGGCCGGCTGCTTCATGCGACGTGTCTTTTACCTGCAAACCTAATAACACTATGCTTCCCTAAGTTTCCGTGAAGCGGAAGACTGCATGTGTCCCTAGGCTAAAACAGAATTGCTATGTATGCCGGCCAAGGCTGGGCGAAGTGCACAATATTGCCCTCAGAGTTCTCGCAAGAACGTTATCTAAAGCGACTCATTTCGTTTTCTCCACTTTGGAGATCTACGAGGGATGAAACAGAGCCTAACGAGCCAAAAATGTTCACAGAAAAACCTCTGTCCGAGTCACCACAGGTTGTTAAGCGTCCCGTGCAACACTCGATACCTCTCGAGAGAAGAGAGCCCTAATTATCCATCAGCAGTTGACTATATAGACATGAACTTCTCCCATTGTACTGCGACCTTGCCTCGGATCAACACTGGTATCAGCCAATGGAGTGCTCTGTACATTCCATACTTGCTTGTTCAATCCAATCAGAATTCTCCTGGTAAGCTTCTCCATCGCAATAACGTCGCCTTCTCCCTCCTTGTCTTCCTTTCGTTCAGTCATCGTCTGAGTTTTTATTATTGCGTTTAAGTTTCGCCAGGGTAAATGTTCTTACATGTGAAGCCCACGAGCTATTCACGACAGATCACGTGATTCGAGTGGTTACTAAAACTCCAAAGCAGAGGGTTTTTTCCACCTGCCATTGAAATGCCCAGAGGCAATGACCCAGACCCTTGTGGTGCTAAATTGGTTCCCTGTGGTCGGGGGAAGTTTTTTGTGCTTCACTAATGTTTCCTAAATGGGATTTCAATGTCACGCTTCTGCGTTCTAACTTGAGTGACTGGTCCCTTTCACTTCAATTGCACGTTGCTATAAAAATTTATGCATTTATCTGCATGCAAATTAGAGAGGACATGAAAGCCACATTTGTGCCGATTGCTCATTGCACTTCTCATTATGCAAATTAAGCTAATTACGTCCAAAGTATGGCATGTGCCACATCAATCGAATCACCATGTCGTGAAGAATCAGATATGAGGTGATAAAATACCCTGCCTCGTTACAGTGTTTATTGAGTCATACCAGTTGTAATTCTGCTGCCGAACTGCTCCAGCCTGATAATTTCGCGTTCCTGGAAACAGTTTGTTTCAATCACGTCTCGTGATTCTTTCGTATCCTTTCGAATATGATATAATTGTTTATTTAGATCTGTTAGCGTGTGTTGGATTTTGTGACTGATATCCTCTCACATTTTTTCTGTTCCGTTTCAAGATTTAGTATCCCTGTATTCGTTTGTTTCAGGGTTTGCTGCAACCCCTTTTGCATGGTTTGCATGACCTGAGTCAAGTACTGACACAATGCAAACGCATTATCTGGTACGTTCGTGCCTCCCCCTGTAACCATTCTCATGCAGTCTTTCCCTATTCTGTGTTTCCAGTGGCGATTCCTTGAGTTCAGAGCAGAGTGCTGGTGCATTACCACTCGTTCTTTCGGCCCTATATTGTGCCGGTTGGTTCAGTACGATTTCGTTCTTTTCTACATACTCCAACTAAACTCATCTGAATCCACGTCTACCTCACTCAAAGCCTCATCCCCATGTTCATCATGTGCAACCAGGTGCAATTGTTGTGTAACTATGCCTGCCTTATCATTTGACATTCCCTGCTCTAAATCGTGCTGTTTACGCAAATAATCTTCCCACATCTCGATCCTATCCAGGTCGTCAACAACCTGTCTTTGTCCTGATCTATGTCTTTCCGCCTCCGGATCTCTCTAACCTTCGGGACGTTCGCGCGCTTGAATTCGCGTTAACATTCGATCATATGACTTAACTCTTTTCCCAAGCAACATAGGTACATAGTCCCCACGTAAATTTCCTACGCTTTTAAATCGAAATTTCAGTGCAAAGCTGTACTTTCAAACTCAATATTGTTGTAATGGAATCCACCGGAACTCAGCAACGACGAGACAGTCACCTGCGCACCTGCAATGAAAAAACAGAAATTTCTCTAACTACTGACTCCAACATGTAAATAAAGTATATATACATATCATACAAACGAAAACTTAAATTGTTTAGGCAGTTATAGCACACACTTTCTTTTAAATTATACTCTCAGATCTGGCGTCAGTGTGGAGTAACAATTTTTTATTTCTAACAGGATAATGCACCTTATGACTGCTACTAACTCACAGAATATAAGATAAATGACAATCCTGGCAGATGGCGCTATTATTCCTAGTAACTAACAAAATAAATGTGTGGCTCTCACAAATACGAGGGAACTCTAGCTATTACTCCAAGCTTACACAGTTCTGAAGTGTAAACACGCTAGTGACTCCAACATTTAGAGCATCAGCAATGTATGATTTATGTTTCGAAGTGTGCAGCAACAATGGCGGCGGTGGCCGGCTGCTTCATGCGACGTGTCTTTTACCTGCAAACCTAATAACACTATGCTTCCCTAAGTTTCCGTGAAGCGGAAGACTGCATGTGTCCCTAGGCTAAAACAGAATTGCTATGTATGCCGGCCAAGGCTGGGCGAAGTGCACAATATTGCCCTCAGAGTTCTCGCAAGAACGTTATCTAAAGCGACTCATTTCGTTTTCTCCACTTTGGAGATCTACGAGGGATGAAACAGAGCCTAGCGAGCCTAAAATGTTCACAGAAAAACCTCTGTCTGAGTCACCACAGGTTGTTAAGCGTCCCGTGCAACACTCGATACCTCTCGAGAGAAGAGAGCCCTAATTATCCATCAGCAGTTGACTATATCGACATGAACTTCTCCCATTGTACTGCGACCTTGCCTCGGATCAACACTGGTATCAGCCAATGGAGTGCTCTGTACATTCCATACTTGCTTGTTCAATCCAATCAGAATTCTCCTGGTAAGCTTCTCCATCGCAATAACGTCGCCTTCTCCCTCCTTGTCTTCCTTTCGTTCAGTCATCGTCTGAGTTTTTATTATTGCGTTTAAGTTTCGCCAGGGTAAATGTTCTTACATGTGAAGCCCACGAGCTATTCACGACAGATCACGTGATTCGAGTGGTTACTAAAACTCCAAAGCAGAGGGTTTTTTCCACCTGCCATTGAAATGCCCAGAGGCAATGACCCAGACCCTTGTGGTGCTAAATTGGTTCCCTGTGGTCGGGGGAAGTTTTTTGTGCTTCACTAATGTTTCCTAAATGGGATTTCAATGTCACGCTTCTGCGTTCTAACTTGAGTGACTGGTCCCTTTCACTTCAATTGCACGTTGCTATAAAAATTTATGCATTTATCTGCATGCAAATTAGAGAGGACATGAAAGCCACATTTGTGCCGATTGCTCATTGCACTTCTCATTATGCAAATTAAGCTAATTACGTCCAAAGTATGGCATGTGCCACATCAATCGAATCACCATGTCGTGAAGAATCAGATATGAGGTGATAAAATACCCTGCCTCGTTACAGTGTTTATTGAGTCATACCAGTTGTAATTCTGCTGCCGAACTGCTCCAGCCTGATAATTTCGTGTTCCTGGAAACAGTTCGTCATCCTAACCAATAGCACACGTTCCAGGATTCTTCCCAGCGTGGATAGTAATTTTATGGGCCGATGGTTCATGGGTACCGCCAGACCTTTTCCCCGTTTTGGTATTAGTACTGTCTTCCCCATTTCCCACGCCACTGTAACGTATGTGGTCATCAAGCATTTGTTTATGATCCTCGTGAAGAGGACGACGGCTTTTTATGGTAGGTGCTGAAGTTCAGTATTGGTTATACGGTCAATTCCAAAGTACCAAGTTGTTTGCCCTCCTGATGATTTGCACTACCGCTCATGGAGTGATAAGACTAGGTTGAACACTAAGCGGTTCCGTTCGGAATTATGCAACGAAAGCCTGTATTTCTTCTTCATCGTCCCTTTGTCGTCCTCAGGGGCCTTGTCTAAATTTTGGAGACGTCATTTGCTGGATATACGTGTCTACAAACAGTTCGGCCTGTTCTGTAGCATTGTATACCAATTCATTCCGTCCCGCAAAGGTTCGCTTAGCTGATGTTTGGTTGCCGTGTCGTTTCACCAGCTTCCACTCGTTCCTTGGTTGTAAAACAAATTGGGGAACGGTGTTCTCCCTTGTTTGTTGACTCCACTCTACTGCTCATTTTGGCAGTTCTCTCGACAGACGTGTCGTTCTCCGTCTGTCAGCTGGATCTCTAAATCTCACCAACGGTTTATCACTCTGTTGCGCAGCGTCTTCATCTTTTGCAGATGGCGTGGGAAGACAGTTAATTGTGGGTCTGATATGTGACGTTTGCCGTCCTACGATAAACCTGTTGGATCTTCGTTGTTGAAGTTTCTAATGCCGCATCAATATCAACAGTCGTATGTAGAAATATTGTCGGCCTGACGTTGTTAGTGAGGAACCTCTTGAACTGTTCCCAGTTGACTTCCGTTTGGTTAATGGGTGGTCTCACCTATCTGCAGCCGCTGATGATTTCTACGACTGAAAGGTGATCCGATTATAGGTCATTTATGTCGCGTACCTGTACGTTTGAATCAATGCGTTTTGTTAACGCAATGTCGAGGAAATCATCTGATTGACCCTGGAAGTGACTGATCCTGGTAGGATTCAGTGATCCGTGCACAACACAGTTTAGGTCCTATCGAAGCTCTAAAAGTGTGTAACCCTTCTGGTTGTTTTTCTGGAGTTCCAAGTAGAGTGTTTGGCATTTAAATCGCCCGCTAGGAGAAGTTTTGGGTACCCGTCGAAAATTGTGAGTAATCTTCTCGAATGAGCCAGCAGTTTGGGCTGATATATCCTGTCACCAACGTAATGTTTCCAACTGCTGTGTGAACAGCTGTGTCCTCCAACGTCTGCAACGGTGGTAGTGTCTCCCTATGGTGTCATATCGAATTTCATGGGAAAATCGCTGTGGCATCTCAGCTCCGATCCATCCTAACCGTCCTGTACATCTGCATATTAAGGAGACGAGAGAAGACTGAGTCCGTAAGCTTGGTTTTCATCACCATCGCAACTTAGACGCGGTGACGTGTAATAAAGTCGGTTAGTTCCGCTTTTTTATTGTGAACGCCGTTCGCACTCCGATTAATACTCCAATGGTCACGTCACTAGCTGGCACATTGGTGGTTGCGTGGTATCTGCGAGATACTGCATCAACGTTGTCCCATTAACTTCAGTTAACCGCAGATGTTGTAGAGAATAAGAAAACATAGCGCGGAACAAAACATGTATGTATTAAAATAATAGCAACTGAACATTTATTGTGTGAGAATGAGCACTAGAACGTTTATTTATTACCATGTAGAAACTTTACTCAGAATACAGTAATGTATCTAGAATCTAACAATGAAACAGGTACGGAAGCAGTAAAAAATAACGTCCCTTTCTAAGGAAGTAAAATAAAAACGGAAGACGTATCATCACCCACTGTCTTCGATGTCTTCATCAACGTCACAGCTATCGGGACAAAACATTGCACATAAATATTGACCGTGGGTAGAGTCTTGTAGTCTTGTTCTCCCAACATATTTGGCAGCGCTTTCGCGTTTAGGTGCCCTCGGTTGTTGTGTTACCGGGAGTCGCAGGTGTTTCAAATTGGGGAAGAAGTTCCCGAAGACGGAATTAAATAATTCGAGGCAATTGGGGCAGCAGCGAACGCTTTTGCATCTGGCTTCTTTTAGTTCTTTTACCAGATTACGGAGGAAGATTCGGCGGGCCGGCACTTCGATTCTGTTTGCTAAAGATATGATCTGGTTGTTTATGCCAGCAACATTCAACATCGCGTAAAAAATAACGACTGGCCACCGTTTTGCGCCTCTTTGAACATTGTACCCAGAACACATTTTATCGACCACGTCCACATCTACAGGTAATCATATTCGATTTCTTTTTGTCCCCACTTTTAGCAGTTAAGTCCCATAGTGTTCAGAGCCATTTTGTCCCCACTTTCTTCGTCAATCGCTCCATCCATATGCATGCTGGAATTCGCAATGACGTTTTTCCTGTTATTTTATTACGGGCACATACGACACCATAGTGCCCTCTTTGCGGAATGCAAACATAGTAGAAAACGGCTCCTTTCCTTTTTATCTCTTTCAATTCATTGTGGATTTGCCATTTGTTCTTTCTGAGTGTTCCCACGTAGGAAAGTCTGTATTAGTCTCGCAACTAGCTAGAGGAATAGAAGAGGTGGGAGCTATTACGAGAATAGATAGCATTTTTTATCTGAGAGGTCCCACGCGGCCATTAACGTCTTAAGTAAGCGGAGGTATTTCGTTGCCGTTCGTAGGTCCATTTAAGGAGACGCGAACGCTTTGATTGTTCCTTCCACCAAGCTGAGTAAGGATGTGGTTTTCTGCTAGAACGCTGAGAGAAGCAATGCGATGTCCATCAAAGCTTGTGAAAATGGCTTCGTAATACTTTGCGATGTCAGGTGGCTTGCGGCAAAGGGTGTTGGTTCCTGCGTACCCGGACAGTTGTGAAATGCATCAGAGGAGGTTCTTGCTGTCCGCCTGACTCCTGCAGGTATATCAGTTGTGTGGGAAGTTGAGGGTTGTACTGTGGTCGGTGGTGGGGCCTGCGTCTGCTGGGGTGGTGCCTCTTGCTGTGCAAACACCAGCTTCGGTTGCGTCGTCTGTACTTGTTTGACGTCTTGGTCTTGGTCTTACGACGTAATTCTTGTTTTTGTTTCACAGCCTTTCTAAGAAGCCAGGTGGTCCTTTTCACAGCTTGCGTATTTTGCCTTTGCTGTGCGCGGCACTGTGCAGCCTTTCGATGCATGGAAACCTGCACAGCGGACACAACGTGCTAGCAACGAGCAATACAGGTAATTAGCTGTGTGCTCAAATCCCTGGCCCTTCTTACACTGTTTTGGTCCATCTTTCTTGCATTATGATCAGTTTACACCCTTGTATACAGTAGATATTGTATGTTGTAGATCTTGTCGTTTTCCTTTGATTTGGGAAAGTTCATGACTAAGATTGGCATTGGTACCAAGTCGCTGTTTGCTTCTTTCCTCGTCATATTGATGTACCCTTGCGGCCGGGAAGCCTTTTACCTGTAGTGCCCTGGCCGCTTCCGCCACTGAAACCGGTGTAAGTAGACGTATAATTACCACTTTCAGTTCCTTTGCCTCAGAGGGGTGGTGGGTGAAAAATGGAAGTTGGTATTGTTTGAAGAAGTTCATTGCCCTTTGATGATCTTCATAGGATTCCAAATGGTACTTTGTCCTGTTTCCCTGATAAATTGCTTTGAGTGAACCCTGTAGCTGTTGTTTGAGGGTTGTATTCTACTGTACATAATTTTTCGTATAATATATGGTTATTGGCGGTATTCTGCAGTGTGTTAGTGTCACTTCTGCAGGTCTTGCGTTGTCTGCAGGGGTGTTGCTCGTGTCTGCTGGTGCCTCTCCTTGTGCAGGAGGGGAGGTGTCCATCTGAGTAAATCGACTGGCCGTTTCCACCTTCGCTTTTCGTTAACGCGGATTTTCCTCCGCTGTTTTTTGCCGGTGGTGACGGCGTCTATATTACACCGTCTCAAACTCATTCACCTGAGGATTTTACGTTTCGTTTTGCTGTTCCGTTTCTTCCTCGCTTTGTGACGATGAAGAAACTTCGTGTGGCAGAGGTTCTTCCATTTCGTTGTGCGCAATGGAGACGTTTTCTACTGGTGTGTTGTGTGCCGGTGGAAGTTGTTCCAGGTGTTGTACAGCGCTGTTTAGGCAAAGCTGTAGTTATTCTTCGTTGGTACGGGCGCCAGTGGCGGCGGCGTGGTGAGATGTTAGCCTCTCGGTGTTCCTATGCCCCGCTTGCGTTGTAAGCGGAGCGGCCGGCGGGACCAGCGGCTGGACATGCCCAAACGGACGGCGGCAGACAGTCTCCTGGGCGGCCGAGGTGGCTGCCTCGCCCGTTGGTGATCTTCATGGCATTCCAAATGGTACTTTGTCCTATTACCGTAAAAAATTGCTTTGAGTGCAAACACCAGCTTGTCATCCAAAACATTCCATCATTGTTTGGGAATATGAAGTGCATGAATGGCTGCAAATGGTCTCCAAATAGGCGAACATAACCATTTCCAGTCAGTGGTCGGTTCGTTGGACCAGAGGACCCAATCCATTCCATGCAAACACAGCCACCACCAACTAGCACAGTACTTATGGACAGGCCGGCCGGGGTGGCCGAGCGGTTCTAGGCGCTACAGTCTGGAAGCGAGCGACCGCTTCGGTCGTAGGTTCGAATGCTGCCTCGGGCATGGATGTGTGTGATGTCCTTAGGTTAGTTAGGTTTAAGTAGTTCTAAGTTCTAGGGGAATGATGACCTCAGAAGTTAAGTCCCATAGTGCTCAGAGCCATTTGAACCATTTTTGAACTTATGGACAACTTGGGTCCATTGTTTCGTGGGGTCTGCGCCACCTTCGAATCCTACCATCAGCTCTTACGAACTGAAATCGGGACTCATCTGACCAGACCACGGCTTTCCAGTTTTCTAGGGTCCAACCGATACGGTCACGAGGTCAGGATAGGTTCTGCAGGCGATGTCGTGCTCTTAGTGTAAGCACTCACGGGGGTCGTCTGCTGCCACAGCCTATTAATGCCAAATTTCGCAGCACTGCCCTAACGAATACGTTAGTCGTACGTTACACATTGATTTTTGCGGTTATTTCACGCTGTGGTGCTTGTATGTTAGTACTGACAATTCTATGGAAACATCGCTGTTGTCGGTCGTTAAGTGAAGGTCGTCGGCCACTACATTGTCCCTGGTGAGAGGTAATGCCTGAAATTTGGTATTCTCGGCATACTGTTGACACTGAGGATCTCGGAATATTGAATTCCCTAACGATTTTAGAAATTCAGTATCCCATGTGTCTAGCTCCAAGTACCATTTCGCGTTCTAAGTCTGTTGATTCCCATTGGGCGGCCATAATCACGTCGGAAACCGTTTCACATGAACCACCTGAGTCAAATGACACCTTCGTCAACGTACTGCCCTTTTATGCCTTCTCTACGCGACTCTACCGCCATCTGCTTAAGTGCATACCGCTATCCCACGACTTTTGTCACCTCAGAGTAAACCTGAACGTGTTACCATCAGAACAATCAATATCCGAAGGCAATCACGTTTTAGGGCTAAATTAGCAAAAACAAAATAATGCGCTACTCGTGCCTGTTTATCTGAACACTTATTTACTCTCAAGTGGGCCCATATGAACGTAAAGAATACGTTACTATCGTGGTCTATATCCTGTTTTGTGACCACTCATGTACCTTATGACTTGTACAACATTAGTACTCGCATGATGTTTGGACTAACGGCTGTGTTTATGACCGGGTGCCAATTAATATTTTAGACTTCTCCCTGAAGATGAAGAGTGATACTCGAAATTCCAATCATGATGAATAAAACATAAAATAATATTGACAGACATAATAGGAAATGACCATGTTTATTAAATTCAGTGTACTCTGCAGACGTTGCCTGTATTTCCTTAACCTCTATGTTCGTCAGCACTCTGTGTCAAATTATCACTTGTGTATAACGTACCTTTGTTAGACTGTGTGTGATTATTATAAGACCATTCTCTCACCTCTTAAGAAGAATGAGCGTTTGGTTCCCCATCTTCAGCCTGGGACGGCAACACGTAAACGTTTAACAGAAGAAAACACGCGATATATGTTTTACGAAACACAACTGTATTTGTTTCCACTACCTTTGGGGTGGTATGGCCAGAAAGGGTGTATGATAATTACTAACGACAAATGACTGCTAGGAAATATAAGGTGTTTCACAATTCATGTTACACACTTCGTGAGGTTGTTGAGGGTCTTAGTAGATCAAATTTTACATAGGAACCCATGTCCGGAAATGTCATCCAACGACGCTACAGAGTGTCAAAGTATCGATCTATATATACACAGTTTGATTCCGTGATGATGTTACAAACTTTTAAGGATTATGGAGAAGGATAAACGATCAATTTGAGGTGAGGATCCTTGTACCGGAAACGAACGAGTCGAAAGTTATGATCTCTCTGACAGTGGAATACATAGGACCGTTGGATAGGTAATTTTCAGAGGTGGTAGTATGGGCCAAAACAAGAAAAAATGTCTGGTAAACATGGGCTCTAAAATGCATACTTTAAAAGCTATGTCCGCAGCTCGTGGTCTCGCGGTAGCGTTCTCGCTTCCCGAGCACGGGTTCCCGGGTTCGATTCCCGGCGGGGTCATGGATTTTCTCTGCCTCGTGATGACTGGGTGTTGTGTGACGTCCTTAGGTTAGTTAGGTTTAAGTAGTTCTAAGTTCTAGGGGACTGATGACCATAGATGTTAAGTCCCATAGTGCTCAGAGCCATTTGAACCATTTTTTTAAAGAGCTATGAGCACTTGTTCATTAGAGGATATGTGTTTCACAGCAGTGAATATGAACAAGTGCTCATAGCTCCCCAGACATGCATTATAGAGCCCATGTTTACCAGACATTTTTCTTGTCTTGGTCCATACTACCACCTCCGAAAGTTGCATACCCTACATTCTCAGCAACAACATGAATTCCACTGTCAGAGGTATCATAACTTCCGACTCGTTCATTTCAGAACCAGAGACCTTTACCCCAAATTGATAAACTTATCCGTCTCCATCATCCTTGAAAGTCTGTAACGTCATCGCAGAAGCACCCTCTATATACACAAATTTACTGGCTCTGGTGTCTACAACTTTAATGCTCTGTAGCGTCGTTGGAAAACGTTTCCGGACATGGGTTCCTATGTAAAATTTTATCCACTAAGTCCCCTCTACAACCTCTAGAAGAGTGTAAGATGAATTGTGAAACACATTGTAGATGATAATGTGAGCAAAAAGGAACCAGGAAATAAGGCTCTAGAAACGAGCCGTTTTTCGAGATAATTGCGAATTCCGATTAAGCTCTCTTCTAATTGGGCTCAAATTTCACTCATGACCTACCTTATCAGTAAATGATTGTTGCTCTACAGTGAGCTACAAATCCTTCCAACATACGAGATCATGTCCTAAGTATCGAAAATTGTGTGCAGTTCACTACTTCAGTTCTTCAACCGTATTAACAGGAGTGCTGTAGACTTCACTTTTGTCACAACCTGTGGCAAAAAAAGTCCATATGATTGAGGACAGGTGACCTTGGAGTCCAGGATACAGACTCTGCGCGACCTATCCATCTTGGCCATATTGTCACGTCTCAGACATGAGTATTGTCTAAGATTGAGCGTCGTGGTTCCTAATAAAGAGAGTCTGCTTGTTGACCGTTGTGAGAGGGGGTCGTGACATGGCTATGATGTTATAATCCCTTGTGTGCAAGGGAAGGAATGGGGTATAAGTTGGAAAATAAACCCGGTTGGAAGCGGTTAACAACTTCAAAGTTTATCCATATCTATAACAATGCCAAGGTAATTGCCCTGGCTGAGGCGTGCCCACGAAGTGGCCAAGTCGTAACACAGAGACGATAACTGCCTATCACCGTTCCGTCTGCTCTAAAGTGAACCTGTCAACGTCACCTACGACAGAACACAGAGTCTCACAGCGAACTGCCTAAAAACCCATCAGCTCCGGCTACTACCGAGCGAGGTGGCGCAGTGGTTAGACACTGGACTCGCATTCGGGAGGACGACGGCTCAATCCCGCGTCCGGCCATCCTGATTTAGGTTTTCCGTGATTTCCCTAAATCACTCCAGGCAAATGCCGAGATGGTTCCTCTGAAAGGGCACGGCCGACATCCTTCCCTAATCCGATGAGACCGATGACCACGCTTTCTGGTCTCCTTCCCCAAACAACCAACCGGCTACTACCTCTGCAGTAACGTCTGACAAGCTCCTCCAGCTGCCTACCTGAATCTTCTCACTTTAGACTACGACTACGAACTTCCTTATGACGCCCTCGAAGTGTTCTGCTCCCGAGTTTTGTTTATTTTTTCCTTTCGACTCCGCCTGTCCCCGACATGATATAATGTCGAAGAATCCTTGCCACCTCATTGGCTCTTTTTTACGCATTGTTCTTCAGCAGTTGTTCAAGGGGCTGTGTGGAGGGATATCGGCGCCTCTCTCTATATGGTCACACACTGCATCCTAAGCCCTTCATTGGCTCTTCATGGCATAGAGTCGTGCCTACCAAAAGGACCTCTCTCTTTCTCCCTCTCATCCCACACTATCTCTAACGAGAGATGCCGGTCTCGCTATTATTCGATTGTGATGAGTGATGATAAGGTAAGTAAACTTGATGCGTCGCCTATCAGTGGCTCACTATCCAGTAACGAAACGGGCCACTCAATGTGCGTGTATCATTGCCACGCACAGCTGCCTGGCAGACTAGCCTTTTGCCCTAATACCTGACTTTATTTCCGGCTTGTTAATAATTGTAACGTAAGACTTGGCTATTCCTCTGGACACGACAATATTGATTCATTAGATGTCGCCTCACACCAGTAGCAAAATGTGTCGGTGCCTGGTCTTGGATCTATGAGGGTATGCCGAATGGTAATGCCTTCGAATTTTTGTGTTAAAACTCTTAAAGCCTTTTCAATAAAACAAACGTTATTAACATTCTACATCTTTATTTTCTATATCTACTTTTTTATTTCTCAACGTAGTCTCACTGACGACGAACACATTATTCCCAACGAGAGACTAGTTTGTTGATAGCATCAATGTAGTACGTTTAACTTTGTTGACAGAGCCACAACCTCACCTGTGCTTCCAATGCTTCATCACTATCAAAGTGAAACCCTCTAAGATGTTCTTTAAGTTTTGGAAACAAATGAAAATCATATGCGGCAAGTTGGGACTGTGCGGCGGATCATCGATGAGAGTGATGTTGCCGATATCGCAGCGCCGCGCGGGGTAGCCGCGCGGTCTTTGGCGCCTTGCCACGGCTCGTGCGGCTCCCCCCGTCGGAGGTTCGAGTCCTCCCTCGGGCATGGGCATGTGTGTGTTGTCTGTAGGGTAAGTTAGTCTAAGTTAGATCAAGTAGTGTGTAAGCCTAGGGACCGATGACCTCAGCAGTTTGGTCCCATAGGAACTTACCACAGATTTCCGATATCGCAGCGCTCGAGTGTGGTCTGGCATTGTCATGCTGAAGGAGAGGGTGCTCAATGTGTGGACGAACTCTTCGACTTCGAAACTGAATTACAGCACGCTTTTTCCCATGCACCTACATAGTTGCGTTACACACCTCCATGTTATAAGCTACAATTTGGAGCCCTCTAGCGGAAGAGGGCTGTAAATATGTACACATAAAAAATAAAGATGTAAAATGTTAACAACGTTTCTTTTATTTAAATAGTCTTACGAGTTTTCGCACAAAAAATTCCAAGTCATTACTTTTCAGCGCGCGCTCGTACCACATTTCCCATCCATGCTCCGTGAGTGAAGTTAGAGCCCAATTAGATAGGGACTTTTCATCAAAAAGCTCACATGTTAAATACATTTTTACTACACTAAGGTGACAAAAGTCATGGGATACCGACATGCAAATTTACGGTGGCGGTATTATCGCCTACACAGGGTATTAAAGGGCTGTGAGTTAGCGGAGCTGTCAGTTATACTCATGTGAAACGGTTTCCGACGTGATTATGGCTGCACGACGGGAGTTAACATACTCTGAACGCGAAACAATAGTTGGAACTAGAAGCATGGGACATACCATTTCGAAAATCGTTAGGGAATTCAGTTTTCCGAGATATGTAGCGTCAAGAGTGTCCCAAGACCACCACACTTCAGGCATTACAACTCACCACGGACAACGTACTGGCTCACGGCCTTCACATAACGACCGAGAGCAGCGGCATTTGCGTAGAGTTGTCAATGTTGTCATTGCTAACAGACAAACAACACAGCGCCAGATACCCGCAGAAATCAATGTGGGACGTACGACTAACGTATCCCTGCACTACGCCGGGCAAAAGGAAGTATCCCATGAGTTTTATCACTTCAGCGTAATTCATACTAACGTCAGTGACTACTTGGAACCATGCAGTTATCGGAAACGGCTCGTTTTCAGAACCATGTTTACTGCTATAATCGCTTACACTCACTCGTGTCAGTTTCCGTTCTTAATTAAGAAAAATTCTCCATAGCCATTTTAGAGTGGACAAGCCTGTGAATACATGAAATATTGTATCCAGTTTGACCGTTGCTGGTTTAAATAAACATAAACGTACAGTCTTGAGGAAATAATGTTGCCTCGTGAAATATTCCAAAAGACGGAACCATAGCTGAAAAAACTAATACTTTCTGAATATATCGTCGAAATGCACAGCGATTGCTGCAGTGTCAATCTCTTTATTGTGGTATCAGTTTAGATGTACATGATAATCATCAGACCATGATACATAATCCTACCTATCATACTTCCGATAACTACCATTCCATCTCAAAGTTATAAAAAATAACCTTAAATCTCACTCAAAATTTGCGTTCGCAAGCGTGATAGATTACGTATACATATTCTAAGGTGATGTTCGTGGCTTTATGACGATCTATAGGGTAAAAGCGGTAGCTCTATGAAGAGACTTAGCCAACGAGATGTTTATAAAATACATTACAGCTCCAGAAAACTGCCTATCGAAAATATTACTGAAACATATTATACACAAGGCAAGTACATTGCTCCCCTTAAATGTAGATGATGCCGACAGAAAGGCAGCCGACCTGAGAAAAATTTCACGTACCGATGAATCGTCAATTCCGGGCCGTTAATGCCGGACAACGCTAGACATGCAATACAAGTAAAGGTTTTCTCAATTCGTGGACTTGTCGGCGCGTATAGCTGCCTTCATCTTTCCTTATCTTTCACAAGTCTCGTCGACACCACCGTATTTACAGCCCCTACTATGAAAGGATAGCATCTACGAGGATTGGAACTTTAATAGTGGCAACTATTTATTTACAGCTCATACAAAATAGATACGTGTTTCAAAGTTTTACTGACCTTCAGAGTAAGCAGCAGCATTGTGTATAACCCGCTGCCAACGATGTGGAAGTCAGAGGATACTCTTAGCAGTGCCAGTTGTGTCGACAGTTCGAGCGGCGCTGTCTATAGTCCAACGAATTTGTAGCAGTTCTGAAGTGAATGCCGTGAAGTATTTCCTTCAATTTAGAAATCGAGTTGAACTTACGAGGGCTTACGTCAGGGGAGTGCAGTAGGTGGTATAGTACTTAGCAACCCTACCAGTCAAACAAATCAGTAACAGCTTGGACTGTACGTGCTTGAGCATTGTCCTGTAAAATGATGGTCAGGTCCTGCAGAAAGTGGCATCACTTCTGTCTCTAAGCTGGTCGTAAATTGTGCGCCAAAAATGAACAGCAGACTGTGGCATAAACACCATACCATCCCTATTTAGATTTTTCATCGTTACCTAATAGCTTAAGATAAAATGCCGGTATTATTTCCTTCAAAAGGATAAGTCCGATTTCCGTCTCCATCCTTCCACATTGTCTTCAGCTAATGAGCTTGTTATCGAGAGGGCGGTAAACCACAGACTTCCATCGTTCTTTTTGTGCGTGTACATGAGATCCTTAGGACTTTTCCACAATATAATGCAGTATGAAAGAACCTAAATACTGTATAACTTGGGTAAGAAAGTGTTCAATGTATAAGGAAATTTTTCTCAACTATAGAGGATTGCTACTTACTCGGTTTCTAACAGGTGAGCTTCAGAAGTGGCTCTTCTCACTTAAAGAGGTTTTCCTCAATTCACGTCAAGCAGCCACATCTTTCGCTTAACAAGGTTAAGAATAGAGGGACAAGAGCATAATGAATGCATACGAAATTAAGAACTACTGTAGTAACCAATTATCTAAATAAGTTGTTTGCAATGACACATATATTTAAACAAATCTGTCAGTTTCACTTACTGAAAGCACATCAATTTTTCAGTTAAACATCTTGGCAACATAACGCATCTTTCTTAGTGGTCAACACCTGTCAATCAACTACGTCTTTGTTTCCCAAGGGACTGTCGCTGCGACACTTGTTTGACTGACCTGCAAAACACACACAAACATTATATTTCTCACAATTTTAATAAATAATCAAACGTTCAATTTATCTACTGTACTGTATATGGTCAGGGAAGGGGGTAGAAGGTTGTTACATATACCTTGTAAAGCTGCTGACGGGAATCTTGTGTCACGTAGGAACAGCGTAAGTTGCTCTACGAGTAAACTTGTAAAGATTTGACTGGGCCTTTGAAACAAATTTTTTTAACCAATTCCGTAAAATATTCCTTGACTTGCTGCCACCATGTACACTACACACTTTCTTAGTAAGGTACGGGGGCTTCTCGTTCATGATTTGTAAGCTTAGTATCGTACCATCCTTAGTAACGTCCCTGTAACATCACATACCTCTCAGGCATCTGGCACTGTTGCTGCTACAGTGGCTGTCATGCGTGCACACACACCCACACCCACCCACCCACACACCCACTTACCCACACCCACCCACACACACACACACACACACACACACACACACACACACACACACACACACTCACATACACGAGCACACTCTGTACATTATAAGATGTGATTGTTTGTTTGCTGCACCCCAGCTCCACAATTGTATTTTCATAGGTTGTTCTACGCCCCCCGGAGCTGCTAGTGACCCATGCTTTGCCATCTTCCTCTAGCAGTGCATTCTATGTAGCCAAGAGTCGTCATTTACTGTGAAAGTTCTATCTATGGCCCTTTCTCTGCTATCTCGTTGTCATAGTTAGTTCTTCGTAACCCAGAGACGCCATCTTGCTCTGGTAGTTCCTTACAGATATCCCAGAGTCCCGTTTATTGAGAAAGTTCAATGTCTGTTCCCCGTTCCACCATCCTCCTCTCATAGTTCGTTCTACATACCCAATGAATTTACATTGTATAAACTGGTGAGTGGCCCTCTTCTAGTTTGCAAGACACATGCAAGTTACCATCCCTACGCTACTGTGCTGACTTCGTCTTTTGCTGATAACGCCGATTTATTTTGCTTTATGGTGAAAACTGTATGCAGCTGGGATCGACTTATGTACTTAAGAGACGATTTATCAACTTGATTTAATATACATTCTCAGTAATCATCAATGTGTAATTCCTTTGATGATGGATGTTTCACACCTTCTGTTTTATGCATTGTGCATCGTGTTTCAGTTTCAAGACCATACATATTTGTATTCAGTCTTGTGAATTCTGTAATAATGTCCTTTGGTAACATCTTTCATTAAACACACTTCCATTTATTGACACATAAGGTGCAATAAATGTTGTTATCGGTGTTACCAGAAGTGTGAAACCACCTACGCACATCACCTTTCAAATCAACTGTAAAGGGCTGGAACAGTGGCCTCTACAGTCATCAGCATGGCATCATGAAGAATGCAGTGGTGAGGATCTGTCAGACGCCCGAAAGTGTTAATGAAACTGTCAGTTTACTCACTTATTGTCCGCAACTCGTGGTCGTGCGGTAGCGTTCTCGCTTCCCACGCCCGGGTTCCCGGGTTCGATTCCCGGCGGGGTCACGGATTTTCTCTGCCTCGTGATGACTGGGTGTTGTGTGATGTCCTTAGGTTATTTAGGTTTAAGTAGTTCTAAGTTCTAGGGGACTGATGACCATAGATGTTAAGACCCATAGTGCTCAGAGCCATTACACACTTATTAACAACAAGTACAGGATCGTCTTCTCCAGATCACTGACAGCCTGGCACACCAACAGAGCGAATGGTCGATGACCCTGTAGCAGCTCAAACACAGCCAGTGCTGGCTGGTGGCCTGCTGCAGCTCTGCTATCTAATTTCTAGGGCGTCTCCTGGACGTCGAAGAGAAGTCCAGGAAAAGCGCCCACCAGCTCTGCATGAAGTGGCCGTAGTCATGAACAGTTATGTCACAGCCTCTTCGCGACGTCAGTGTCTGCCCATAGCTGCGAGTTGGGGGGGGGGGGGGGGGGGAGGGGAGGCGGGAGTAATTACTGTGCTCCCGCGGAACGACGGTCGTTGATCAGCTCACTACCTAGGACCTAGGGACTTTCAGTGACCTGCAGCGTCCTGATGTTGGAAGGCACTAAAGTCTTCCCATCAGCGTAGGCAAGGATGGGGCAGCACCCGTTGTTGGCAGCAGAGTCAACCAGATCTAATTAAAAGTGGCACCGTAGATTATAGTCATCACAGGAGAGTGGATGGAGCAATCGGAACTTGTTAGCTGCAGCACTGAGAAACTAGTTCTACAAGTCAGGGTACTTTTACTTGTCTCTATGCTGTTCATTTTCGGAACACAACCTACGACCTGCTTAGAGACAGAAGTGATGACACTTTCTGCAGGACCTGACCATAATTTTGCAGGTCATTGCTCAAGCACGTACAGTCCAAGCTGTTACTGATTTGTTTGACTGCTGGGGCTTCTAAGTGCTATACCACCTACTGCACTCCCCTGACTTAAGCCCTCGCGAGTTCAACTCGATTTCTAAACTGGAGGAAACACTTCACGGCATTCACTTCAGAACTGCTACAAATTCGTCGGGCAATAGACCGCACCGCTCGAACAGTCAACACAACTGGCACTGCTAAGAGTATCCTACGACTTGCACATCGTTGGCAACGAGTTTTACACAATGCTGGTGACTACTTTGAAGGTCAGTAAAACTCTGAAAAACGTATCTATTTTGAACGAGCAGTAAATAAACAGTTGCCACTATTAAAGTTCCAACCCCCGTACATCGTGTACCTGCTGATTTTCTATTAAATGGATCTGAAATATCCAGTCCTAGCATTTTGAATTATTTCGACGCTTTTGGTAGCCTTTGTAATGTAATTGGTCAGTGACTAAAGCCATCCCATTACCCACAAAGTATGCAGTTCCTAACATATTGCTCGACATCCTGTTCCCTTGTCCTCCACCAAAACTTTCAGCCACTTGTCAGTTACCTGCTTTACGACATCCATGACCCGCCGCATCATGAACTGTGGCTATCACTTGAATGCTTGGTGGTTGACAACTGCTGCCTGTACTTTTTGCCACTTGGCAACACTCTTGCCTAGTTCTTGTAGAACTGCAGTTTTCCTTCTTAAATTATTGGTGTTATTTTACTTTTTCCCTGGTGTATGGTCCACCTCATAATGGAATTCGTTTAACTTCAGTGCTCACCTTGTTAACCTACTGGAAGGGTCTTTAACCACATTAACGCGACATCATCTCTCACTGCCTTAAACATTTGACCACACAAATAACAATGGAAGTAGGAAAACTTTGCCGGCCGGGCTGGCCGAGCGGTTCTAGGCGCTATAGTCTGGAACCGCTACGGTCGCAGGTTCGAATCCTGCCTCGGGCATGGATGTGTGTGATGTCCTTAGGTTAGTTAGGTTTAAGTAGTTCTAAGTTCTAGGGGACTGATGACCTCCGAAGTTAAGCCCCATAGTGCTCAGAGCCATTAGAACCAGTTTTTAGGAAAACTTGTAGATAAGTGCTAACATATACTTCTCTATAGTGGAATAATTTCGCTCTGCTTTGATCAATTCTTTGGATGCGTATCTACTGGACGTTCCTTGTTATCTATTCTATGACTGAGAATGCTCCACGCTTGCATTACAGAACGAAATGAAATCCTTTACGAAGTTTGGAAATACTAATTCTGGGCCCGACGTCAGTGTGTTTCAAGATTTCAAATGCTGACTGCCAGTTGGTGTACCATTCAAATTTTGCTCATTTCTTTAATAATCAGTTCAGAGGCTCGGAAATTACGGCAAAATTCTTTACAAATTTCCTATAATAATTACAGAGGACTAAAAAATGACTGCAACTGTTTCACTGTGGGAAGAAATGCTGTTCTCAGTCTTGTAAACATTTCATGCTACATTCCTCCATGTCCTGTGGTTTAATCCAAATAGACCAAGCTTTCGCCTCAAGGTAACCCACCCAACAGTCTTTGAAAATTAGCTGGGACGTTCTTGAGTCCAAACAGCATTCGCTGGTATTGAAAATGGCCCCATGGGACAGTAAAAGCTGTCTTCGGATTGTCCTCCGGTGCTACTTCCAATTGGTGATATCCACTCTTCAAATTCATTGTTGAAAACTATTAGCACTAACCAAAGTTGTCCAGAGTCTCCATTACGTTCGGTATTGGTTATGCATCGGTGATAGTTCTTCCACTGGGGATTCGATAGTCACAGCAAAAGCTACACTCCTGGAAATTGAAATAAGAACACCGTGAATTCATTGTCCCAGGAAGGGGAAACTTTATTGACACATTCCTGGGGTCAGATACATCACATGATCACACTGACAGAACCACAGGCACATCGACACAGGCAACAGAGCATGCACAATGTCGGCACTAGTACAGTGTATATCCACCTTTCGCAGCAATGCAGGCTGCTATTCTCCCATGGAGACGATCGTAGAGATGCTGGATGTAGTCCTGTGGAACGGCTTGCCATGCCATTTCCACCTGGCGCCTCAGTTGGACCAGCGTTCGTGCTGGACGTGCAGACCGCGTGAGACGACGCTTCATCCAGTCCCAAACATGCTCAATGGGGGACAGATCCGGACATCTTGCTGGCCAGGGTAGTTGACTTACACCTTCTAGAGCACGTTGGGTGGCACGGGATACATGCGGACGTGCATTGTCCTGTTGGAACAGCAAGTTCCCTTGCCGGTCTAGGAATGGTAGAACGATGGGTTCGATGACGGTTTGGATGTACCGTGCACTATTCAGTGTCCCCTCGACGATCACCAGTGGTGTACGGCCAGTGTAGGAGATCGCTCCCCACACCATGATGCCGGGTGTTGGCCCTGTGTGCCTCGGTCGTATGCAGTCCTAATTGTGGCGCTCACCTGCACGGCGCCAAACACGCATACGACCATCATTGGCACCAAGGCAGAAGCGACTCTCATCGCTGAAGACGACACGTCTCCATTCGTCCCTCCATTCACGCCTGTCGCGACACCACTGGAGGCGGGCTGCACGATGTTGGGGCGTGAGCGGAAGACGGCCTAACGGTGTGCGGGACCGTAGCCCAGCTTCATGGAGACGGTTGCGAATGGTCCTCGCCGATACCCCAGGAGCAACAGTGTCCCTAATTTGCTGGGAAGTGGCGGTGCGGTCCCCTACGGCACTGCGTAGGATCCTACGGTCTTGGCGTGCATCCGTGCGTCGCTGCGGTCCGGTCCCAGGTCGACGGGCACGTGCACCTTCCGCCGACCACTGGCGACAACATCGATGTACTGTGGAGACCTCACGCCCCACGTGTTGAGCAATTCGGTGGTACGTCCACCCGGCCTCCCGCATGCCCACTATACGCCCTCGCTCAAAGTCCGTCAACTGCACATACGGTTCACGTCCACGCTGTCGCGGCATGCTACTAGTGTTAAAGACTGCGATGGAGCTCCGTATGCCACGGCAAACTGGCTGACACTGACGGCGGCGGTGCACAAATGCTGCGCAGCTAGCGCCACTCGACGGCCAACACCGCGGTTCCTGGTGTGTCCGCTGTGCCGTGCGTGTGATCATTGCTTGTACAGCCCTCTCGCAGTGTCCGGAGCAAGTATGGTGGGTCTGACACACCGGTGTCAATGTGTTCTTTTTTCCATTTCCAGGAGTGTATATTTATTACTGCCATCCTATGACATTTTTGGAACCAAGGCGACCAATGCTGCCCATGGCCTGTCATTATTATTAAGATCCCATCTGCTAGCTGTTGGTCAATAAATCCTTCCTTCAATAGTTGCATACATCTCTCGACCCTGTATTGGTTTACTATATACTGGAGCGTTGTTTCAGTTTGGTATCCTGTGTTGCGTGCCTGGCGTTGCTGTTAATGGACCGCTTGGATCAAATAACTCTGTAAACTGCAGTAATGAGGTTTCCATTGCTTTCGTATCGCTTCCTTGTAAGTACTTTACTTTCTCACATGATGCTGACGCATCGACGGTTTGCTTGCGGCAAACGTCCTCACTCGGCCTATGCATAACGTCCTCACTTGGCCTATCCATATCATTCTCGTCTAGAATATCTAAATTAGCAATCAGTAAAATCTTTAGCAGGTTGACTTTGTGCATGTCAAAATTATCAAGACTAACCAGAACCATTAAACATCTGTCCATGTTATTGATGCATACTACGCTTCTGCTTTCCAATGGCTCTGCAGCACATGATACTTCCTTCTGTAAATCAGTATCTTCACTAACCCAGACCAACTTCCCTGTGCCTCTCGGTATGCTGTCATGATAATTGATCTGCAGCGTATGTCACCACAGTTTATTTGGTAACACCTAGATGATCACTTAACCTTGTGACACTTTTTGTCGTTGGCGTTAGGTGAAACATTGTCCTGCTGAGTGCACCTGTATACTGCGAAAGATCAATTTTTACATGATGTTTGTCTAGAAAGTCAAGTCCGAAGATAGCACAGTACACCCCACCAACATATAGAAAAACTGCCATACGCTCCTGAAAACTCTTAGTTCCATTAGAGCAGAGCAGCGTTGTCCCAAGTGACGACATGTCACTTTCATTACCCCACATAAGCTATATTGTGGAGATTTTACTTACTTTCTGCCCAAGAGATCCAGACTGATGATCGACACGTGAGCACCTGTAACCACCAAAAAAAGATGTTCCTTACCGTTTAATGTGCCTAGGAAGCAACATTCCATCTCTGCATACGTTTCTGCAGTACTCCGTTCCACTGGGAATGCTTCCGACAATGAGGCACCTCCATTCATGTGTATCAAACGGCCACTTGAATGTTGTTTATCTCATCTTTTGCTCTGGAAATCACGCGCCTTATGTCTGACCTCTCCATATACATAACATTCCAGATGGCGATATTGGTTTCTGGTATGGCCTGTATACCCATGCCTACAACACTTTACCTCGGAGTAGGAAACATTATGCTCATTCAGTCTCCCATTACCAATGTCGGTTTCTTTCAGCTGTTCGGTGATCCTAATAGCAGCAGACAAATCATTTGGGTTCTCCATCCTGAATCTTCTTGACATCTCCGCAGAAATACCGCCCACAAATACAGCTAAATCCATGTTCTCCACCTCAAGTACGATGACCCTGTCAATATTGCATTCTGTTTAACTCATAAGTTGTGTGGTCATTTCGCGTGCATGCGTGTACGACAGTTTTCGTTCTTATCCACATTCATTTATTTTAATCATTGTTAGGGCGCTGATAGCCTCGCCGTTGGGCGCCCATAAATTCCCAAACCACACACACACAAGTTTGTGCTTTTATCTTCCTGATTCTGTCAGAGAAGAGGTCCGCGGATTCACTGTGTTTCTGCAACAACCCACTGAGCTTCTCCCTGAAAATCTTCGCTCTGTTTTATTTACGATAGTGCTGGACGAGTCCATAACACAGTTTATTATAAGTTACCGCCTTACTTAGTGTCTCCTAGTACTTGTGTCACTCGATGACCGTAAACCGTTTTATCTGGCCAGTTTCCTAAATAGGCGGAAGCCATCACATCACTAATAAATATAGATATCTCTTGTAGAGTTATCTGTTAGCTACTACGGGATCAATGGAACGGACGGCTATATTCAATAAGGTTTCAGGTTCTCGTGCGTCAGATGCTACTTACGCGCCAGCCTTAAAATTTTAGATCTGCCCAGGGTTTCTTATATGAGGCTGTCGTATGCCCCTCTGTACATTTATTTACGAGTATTTTACACGTCTAGTTCGGTAGGGCCAAACTGAGAAGCAAATCTCAAAGGTCATGGAACGTGGCAGTACATAAAATTACAACATAAAAGCAATGACAGATAAAATAAAATGTTTATGAATCCAAAAAGACAAGCTATAAGTTTATATAAAAGCAATCAACAATATAACACAGGAATCAGCTTAATTTTTCAAGAAACTCCTCGACAGAATAGGAGGGACCCACGAGGAAACTCTTCAGTTTCGATTTGAAAGCGCGTGGATTACTGCTAAGATTTTTGAATTCTTGTGGTAGCTTACTGAATATGGATGCAGCAGTATACGCACACCTTTCTGCACAAGAGTCATGGAAGTGCGACCAAATGCAGATTGGATTTCTGCCTAGCATTAACTGAGAGAAAGCTGCTAATTCTTGGGAATAGGCTGATACTTTTAACAAGAAATGACAGTAAAGAATATATATATCGAGAGGCCAATGTCAGAATACCCAGACTGAACAGGGATCGACAAGAGGTTCGCGAATTTACACCACTTATTGCCCGATCCGCCCGTTTCTGAGCCAAAAATATCCTTTGAGAATGGGAAGAGCTACCCCAAAATATAATACCATACGTCATAAGCGAATGGAAATAAACAAAGCAGACTAATTTTTGTGTCGAACTATCACTTACTTCAGATACCCTTCGAATAGTAAAAATAGCAGCATTAAGTCTTTCAACAAGATCCTGAACATGGACTTTCCACGTCAGTTCACTATCTATCTGAACACACAGAAATTTGAACTGCACAGTTCACCAATCATATGCCCATTTTGAGAAATTAAAATGTCGGGTTTTGTTGAACTGTGGGTTGGAAACTGTAAAAACTGAGTCTTACTGTGATTTAGCGTTAGTTTATTTTCTACAAGCCATGAACTTATGTCATGACCTGCAGTATTTGAAACAGTGCCATTGTTGCACACAACATCCTTTACTTGGGAATAGGCTGATACTTTTAACAAGAAATGACAGTAAAGAATATATATATCGAGAGGCCAATGTCAGAATACCCAGACCGAACAGGGGTCGACAAGACGTTCGCGAATTTACACCACTTATTGCCCGATCCGCCCGTTTCTGAGCCAAAAATATCCTTTGAGAATGGGAAGAGCTACCCCAAAATATAATACCATACGTCATAAGCGAATGGAAATAAACAAAGTAGACTAATTTTTGTGTAGAACTATCACTTACTTCAGATACCCTTCGAATAGTAAAAATAGCAGCATTAAGTCTTTCAACAAGATCCTGAACGTGGACTTTCCACGTCAGTTCACTATCTATCTGAACACACAGAAATTTGAACTGCACAGTTCACCAATCATATGCCCATTCTGAGAAATTAAAATGTCGGGTTTTGTTGAACTGTGGGTTGGAAACTGTAAAAACTGAGTCTTACTGTGATTTAGCGTTAGTTTATTTTCTACAAGCCATGAACTTATGTCATGACCTGCAGTATTTGAAACAGTGCCATTGTTGCACACAACATCCTTTACTACCAAACTAGGGTCATCAGCAAACAAAACTATTTTAGAATAACCTGTAATACTAGAGGGTATATCATTTACATAAATAAGGAACAGGTTTGGCCTAAGCGCTGATTCCTGAGGCACCCCCCATTTGACGGTGCCCCACTCAGACCCGAGATCATAGACATTCTCTACACTGTGGATAATGACCTTTTGCTGTCTGTTGTTAAAGTAAGAGGTGAACCAGTTGTGAGCTACTCCCTGTATTCCATAATGGTCCAACTTCTGGAGCAATATTTTGTGATCAGCACAATCAAAGACCTTAGCTAAATCAAAAAAGATGCCTAGCGTTCGAAACTTTTAGTTTAATCCATCCAATGCCTCACAAAGAAAAGAGAATATTGCATTTTTAGTTGTTAACCATAGCAAATTATGTGAAATAAAATGATAAATTATCCTTGCATACACAGCCTTTTCAATAACTTTAGATGGCAAAGAAATAGGTCTAAAATTTTCTAAATTATCCCTTTTTTCCCTTTTTATAAAGCGTCTTTACTACAGAGTACTATAATCGTTCAGGATATTGACCATTCTTAAAGGAAAAATTACAAATATGGCTACGTACAGGGCTAACATGTGTAGCACAGAACTTAAATATTCTGCTAGGTACTCCATCATATTCATGAGAGTCGTTAGTCTTCAGTGATTTAATTATTGACTCAGTCTCTCCCGTGTCAATGTCACAGAGGAGTATTTCAGACATCAGTCTCGGAAAGACATTTTCGAAGAGAGTTATATGTTTCCCTGTAGAAACTAAGTTTTTATTTAATTCGCAGCAATGCTCAGAAAGTGATTGTTAAATACTGTACGTATATCTGACTTCTCAATAACAGAAATATTTTTAGTACGAACTGACTTTATATTGTCAACCTTGTGCTGCTGACCAGACACTCCCTTCACAATTGACGATATTGTTTTAATTTTATTCTGTGAATCAGCTATTCTGGCTGCGTACCACATACTATTTGCCTCCCTAATAACATTTTAAGCACCTTACAATATTGTTTGTAATGAGCTACTGTAGCTCGTTTGTAACTATTTCTGACATTTTGGTATAATTCCCAGTTTGTTCTACATGATATCCCTATCCCACTGGTCGGCCACCCACTGCTAGTATCCTGTTTAGAACGTTCTAAGCAACTTTCAAAGAGCATGAGAAATTTGTTAAGGAAAGCATTATGTTTGTCATCTAAGTTATCGACACCATAAACATCCTGCCACTCTTGTTCCTTAATGAGGTTTAAAAAACTCTCTAGTGCCGTTGGATTAGCTTTTCTACATAGTTTGTAATTATACATAACATTTGTTTGAGTACAAAAACCTTTTGGTGTTAAAATTTGTGCACCATGGTCTGAAAGGCCACTCACCCTTTTACTAACAGAATGCCCGCCTAGTAATGAAGAATGAATAAAAATGTTGTCTATGGCTGTGCTACTGTTCCCCTGCACCCTGGTTGGAAAAAACACAGTCTGCATCAGATCATATGAATTTAGGAGATCTGTTTTACTTTCTAAGTGTTCTGCCAATAAACTGCATACTTTGGTTTGCTTTCCCCACAACATCATCTATGTGATCGTTCCACGTTAAGTTATTCGTAATTGTAATACCTAAGTATTTAGCTGAATTTTCAACCTGTAGATTTGTGTGGTTTATCGTGTCACCTAAATTAGGCTGATTTATTTTAGTACTAATGTGTACGGTTCCTGACTTTTCGTCAAAGTCAAATGCCACTTCTCGCATCATACAGATATCTTGTATAAATAATTTCGTAATTGGTTTTGCTCATCTGATGGCTTTACAAGGCGATAAATGACAGTGTGATCTGCGAACAGTCTATAAGGGCTGCTCAGATTGTCTCATATGTCGTTTATGTAGGTCAGGAACAGCAGAGGGCCTATAATAGCTCCTTGGGCAACGCCATATATTACTTCTGCTTTACTCGATGACTTTCCGTCAGTCAATACGAATTGTGACCTTTCTGACAGGAATTCACTAGTCTAGACCCACAACTAAGGTGATACTCTATGGGAACGCACTTTGACTAGAAGTTGGTTGTGAGGGACGGTGTCAAAAGCCTTCTGAAAATCTAAAAATATGGAATCAATTTTGATATCCTCTGTCGATAGTACTAATTAATTCGTGAGAATAAAGAGCTAGTTGTGTTTCACAAGAACAGTATTTTCTGAATCCGTGTTGGTTATTCGTCAATAAACCGTTTTCTTCGAGGTGATTCATAATGTTCGAGCACAGTATACGTTATAAAACCCTATTGCAAATCGACGTTAATGATATGGGTTTGTAATTTATCGGATTATTTCTATTTATTTTCTTGAGTATGGACTTGTGCAACTTTGCAGTCTTTGGGTACGGATCTTTCTACGAACTATCGGTTGTATATCATTCCTAAGTATGAAGCTATTTTATCAGCATATCTGAAAGGGACGTGATTGGTATACAATCTGGACCGGAAGCCTTGACTTTCTTAAATGTTTTAAGCTGCTTCGCTATACCGACGATATCTACTTCTAAGTTATTCATGTTGGCAGTTGTTCCTGATTCCAATCCTAAAATAGTTAATTCGTCTGTTTATGTGAAGGAATTTCGGAAAAATGCTTTTCGTAAGTCTGCTTTAGTGTCACTGTCATCAATAACTATTGATTACCGCGCAGTGAAGGGACTGAATGCGCCTTGCCACTGGCGTACTTCACTTACGACCAGAATCTCTTTGTGTTTTCTGCCAGGTTTCGTGAAAGAGTTTGATTGTGGAATCTATTAAAAGCATCTCACACTGAAGTTCGCGCTAAATTTCGGGCTTCTGTAAAACTTTGCCAGTCTTGGGAATTTTGCGTTCTTTTAAATTTGGCAGCAACAGACAAGGAACGGGTCCGTATCCTGTTCTGCAGCCACGTCCGCCTAATCAATATCTGTAACCACCACGCATGAGCAGGACGAGCAGTCAGCCACCACATTGCCTTACCCCGAGATACGGCGAATATCGGTGGAAAAGTGTGCAATGATTTCGGCGTGGTGCAGCTGCCGTGGGGAGTTAAGCTCTCTAACTCGTTTGAAGAAAGATGTCAGCGGTTTATTATTGGTGAAAGTAGAAAAAAACCTGACCTTCCAACCACGGGCGAAAATTATAAAGCACGCCCGCAATAGCTGCAATGTAATTATCAGTCTTTATTTCACGACAGATCTGTTTTGGCTTTCATTGCCATTTTCAAGTAACCTGCGAATACATTGTTGGTGAGATAATTTGCGTATATATAATACATCTCGCACATTTGACTGATTACATATTGCTACTTAGGTGTAGGTGACCTTGATATCCATATTACATCCATAGTAAACTGTCTCGCAATTGTCAGTGCTCACTTGCTGGTAAAATAACGTAATTGTAATATTTGGTGGGGTTGAACACGTTTTGACAATATTTTGACAGCTCTCTTACTATGATATTGTATGTGTACAAAGTATATGTAAATAGATAGCGATGATGTAATTTCTCACTGGTTGGATTTCAACGTAGGCTATCTATGGTTGCTGTGTGTTATTATTTTTATTTTATACCTCTTCGTGTTCTTTGTTTGTATATACATTTCTAATTGTTCTAGAATGTTCATAAGGGGACCTTTGGCTATCCTATAAAGTATTTGCAACGCATTTTCAATGTTAACAACTTTGTGGTGTTGATTTTTCAGATGGAGAAAGAAGTTGGGCTGATTACTGTCGCTGTTTCTGATGTTCTCTCTGAATCTACCTAAAGAACTATTGAAAAGCTGGAGCACGAAAAAGAATAAATTTAAAAACAAATACCACACAGTAACCAAAGATAGTCTATGTCGAAATCCAACCAGTGGGAAATAACATCATCTCCGTCTATTCGCATATACTTTGTAAACATAGAACTTCGTAGTAACAGAAATGTCAAATTACTGTCAAAACACATTCAATATATAACAGGTATTGGTTACGTAGTTTTACCAACAGCTGAGCACTGGCAGTTACGTGACAGTTTGCTATCGATGTAATATGCACATTAAGTTCACCTGCACATAAGTACTAATATGTAATCAATCAAAAGTGCAAGGTGTGTTATGTACATAAATGATCTCACCTACACTGTATTCGCAGACTACTTGGAAATGACAACGAAAGCCGAAACAGATCTGTCGCAAAATAAAGACTGATAATTACATTGCAGCTATTCTGGACCTTCTTCATAACAATGTCATTTTCTAAATATCTCTATGTTGCAGTCCCAAATGAGCAATAAAAAAATGGACGAAAATGTTTCGCCGCTAAATAAATAGCTAGAAGCTCTCGGACAAGGGGCTCCATAATTGTTACTGGACTGAGACGTTATTGTAGAAGAAAGCCAATGGCTGCCACCGTCTAGATATTGACTGCTGTAAGACCGCTCCTATTGCTGTTTGGTTAGCATCCACCATCAGGGCGATGGGAGCATTGGCAATTGGATGTGCCGATAATGAAGCCTGAGCGGGTGCACTTCTTAAATCCTCGTAAGCTGTCGTTACCACTGCAGACCAAGAAATCTTCTTCTTGCCTGACTTGTTTCCGTCCTTCAGGAGGTTGTTGAGAACCTCTTGAATTTAAGTCGACATTGTTATGTGTCTACGATAGTAGTTCTGCATACCTACAAACCGCCGAAGCCCTTTTAAAGTATCAGGAAGGGGCATCTGCACGATATCGGATACTTTTTCAGGTGTAGGTGACATGACGTTGCATGATACCACGTATCGCAGGAAAAGAATTTCCTCCTCCATAAAAAACATATTTATTGACATTAATCATAATCCCATAGTTTTCCAATCCCTGAAACACCGCACGCACATGATCCACATGTTCTTCTTGTGTTGAGGAAAAATTTGAATGTCATAAACGTAACAGAAAACAGAAGAGAGACCGTGGAGTATCTTGTGCATAAAACGTTGCCACGTCTGAGCAGCGTTTCATGGACCAAACGGCATCACATTTTGCTCAGATACTCCGAATCGAGATGTTATAGCAGTTTTCTACTTGTCTTTAGGGGCCATTGGATTCTGTGCAAAAGCTTCTGTACAATCGAGCATAATAAGGAGACGCGCATCCGCCAAGCTCCTAGTAAAATCTGTTGCATTTAGTACTGAGTACCTCTTAGGTATCGTGCGAGAGTTCAGGTCTCTGTAATCACTACGCATTTTCCATTTACCGATATTCTTTTTAACCATCTGTAATGGAGATGACCTTCCCCATGAACCATGGACCTTGCCGTTGGTGGGGAGGCTTGCGTGCCTCAGCGATACAGATGGCCGTACCGTAGGTGCAACCACAACGGAGGGGTATCTGTTGAGAGGCCAGACAAACGTGTGGTTCCTGAAGAGGGGCAGCAGCCTTTTCAGTAGTTGCAGGGGCAACAGTCTGGATGATTGACTGACCTGGCCTTGCAACATTAACCAAAACGGCCTTGCTGTGCTGGTACTGCGAACGGCTGAAAGCAAGGGGAAACTACGGCCGTAATTTTTCCCGAGGGCATGCAGCTTTACTGTATGGATAAATGATGATGGCGTCCTCTTGGGTAAAATATTCCGGAGGTACAATAGTCCCCCATTCGGATCTCCGGGCGGGGACTACTCAAGAGGACGTCGTTATCAGGAAAAAGAAAACTGGCGTTCTACGGATCAGAGCGTGGAATGTCAGATCCCTCAACCGGGAAGGTAGATTAGAAAATTTGAAAAGGGAAATGGATAGGTTAAAGTTAGATATAGTGGGAATTAGTGAAGTTCGGTGGCAGGACGAACAAGACTTTTGGTCAGGTGAATACAGGGTTATAAACACAAATTTAAATAGGGGTAATGCAGGAGTAGGTTTAATAATGAATAAAAAAATAGGAGTGCGGGTAAGCTACTACAAACAGCATAGTGAACGCATTATTGTGGCCAAGATAGACACGAAGCCCACGCCTACTAGAGTAGCACAAGTTTATATGCCAACTAGCTCTGCAGATGATGAAGAAATTGAAGAAATGTATGATGAGATAAAAGAAATTATTCAGGTACTGAAAAGAGACGAAAATTTAATAGTCACGGGTGACTGGAATTCGAGAGTAAGAAAAGGGAGAGAACGAAACATATTAGGTGAATATGGATCGGGGCTAAGAAATGAAAGAGGAAGCCGCCTGGTAGAGTTTTGCCCAGAGCATAACTTAATCATAGCTAACACTTGGTTCAAGAATCATGAAAGAAGGTTGTATACATGGAAGAATCCTGGAGATACTAAAAGGTATCAGATAGACTATATAATGGTAAGACAGAGATTTAGGAACCAGGTTTTAAATTGTAAGACATTTCCAGAGGCAGATGTGGACTCTGACCACAATCTATTGGTTATGAATAGTAGATTAAAACTGAAGATACTGCAAAAAGGTAGGAATTTAAGGAGATGGGATCTGGATAAACTGAAAGAACCAGAGGTTGTAGAGAGTTTCAGGGAGAGCATAAGGGAACAATTGACAGGAATGGGAGAACGAAGTACAGTAGAAGAAGAATGGGTAGCTCTGAGTGATGAAGTAGCAAAGGCAGCAGAGGATCAAGTAGGTAAAAAGACGAGGGCTAGTAGAACTCCTTGGGTAACAGAAGAAGAAATATTGAACTTAATTGATGAAAGGAGAAAATATAAAAATGCAGTAAATGAAGCAGGCAAAAAGGAATACAGACGTCTCAAAAATGAGATCGACAGGAAGTGCAAAATGACTAAGCAGGGATGGCTAGAGGACAAATGTAAGGATGTAGAGGCTTATCTCACTAGGGGTAAGATAGATACTGCCTACAGGAAAATTAAAGAGACCTTTGGAGAAAAGAGAACCACTTGTATCAATATCAAGAGCTCAGATGGAAACCCAGTTCTAAGCAAAGAAGGGAAAGCAGAGAGGTGGAAGGAGTATATAGAAGGTCTATACAAGGGCGATGTACTTGAGGACAATATTATAGAAATGGAAGAGGATGTAAATGAAGATGAAATTGGAGATACGATACTGCGTGAAGAGTTTGACAGAGCACTGAAAGGCCTGAGTCGAAACAAGGCCCCGGGAGTAGACAACATTCCATTAGAACTACTGGCGGCCTTGGGACAGCCAGTCCTGACAAAACTCTACCATCTGCTGAGGAAGATGTATGAGCTTTTAACAATGTTGACTGGAATACTCTCTTTCAAATTCTAAAGGTAGCAGGGGTAAAATACAGGGAGCGAAAGGCTATTTACAATTTGTACAGAAACCAGATGGCAGTTATAAGAGTCGAGGGGCATGAAAGGGAAGCAGTGGTTGGGAAGGGAGTGAGACAGGGTTGTAGCCTCTCCCCGATGTTATTCAATCTGTATATTGAGCAAGCAGTGGAGGAAACAAAAGAAAAATTCGGAGCAGGGATTAAAATCCATGGAGAAGAAATAAAAACTTTGAGGTTCGCCGATGACATTGTAATTCTATCAGATACAGCGAAGGACTTGGAAGAGCAGTTGAACGGAATGGACAGTGTCTTGAAAGGAGGATATAAGATGAACATCAACAAAAGCAAAACGAGGATAATGGAATGTGGTCGAATTAAGTCGGGTGATGCTGAGGGAATTAGATTAGGAAATGAGACACTTAAAGTAGTAAAGGAGATTTGCTATTTGGGGAGCAAAATAACTGATGATGGTCGAAGTAGAGAGGATATAAAATGTAGACTGGCAATGGCAAGGAAAGCGTTTCTAAAGAAGAGAAATTTGTTAACACCGAGTATAGATTTAAGTGTCAGGAAGTCGTTTCTAGAAGTATTTGTATGGAGTGTAGCCATGTATGGAAGTGAAACATGGACGATAAATAGTTTGGACAAGAAGAGAATAGAAGCTTTCGAAATGTGGTGCTACAGAAGAATGCTGAAGATTAGATGAGTAGATCACATAACTAATGAGGTAGTATTGAATAGAATTGGGGAGAAGAGGAGTATGTGGCACAACTTGACAAAAAGGAGGAACCGGTTGGTAGGACATGTTCTGAGGCATCAAGGGATCACAAATTTGGCATTGGAGGGCAGCGTGGAGGGTAAAAATCGTAGAGGGAGACCAAGAGAGGAATACACTAAGCAGATTCAGAAGGATGTGGGTTGCAGTAAGTACTGGGAGATGAAGAAGCTTGCACAGGATAGGTTAGCATGGAGAGCTGCATCAAACCAGTCTCAGGACTGAAGACCACAACAACAACAACAACAACAATGGAGATGAGCAACACTGTGAGAACGAGATACAGATCCGTCAGCAATCATCTTGGCAAATTCTTTCTTGGCTGTCCACAGCTTATCAGCAGGTAGACGTCAAGGTCGACTAACCACAGGTTTTCCTGGAGTTGTCCATTACCGTCACAGAAGCAGAACCATCTTTCAGCAGAAAACATAACAGACCTCCACCCGTCCTACAATGAGCTCTCGCTTGACAACAAGGAAGTCGCAAATGGCAGTGGTTTGGGGTCAGTGGAATGCACGTTACAGGTCGTCTGGCTCGGAGCTTTCCTTGTAACCGACTTTCAACAGTTCGTTGTGTCAATGTGGTGCCAACTGCTGCTCAAATTGCTGCTGCAGATGCAGTACGATGCGCCAGAGCCATACGCCGAACACGATGATCTTCCCTTCCGGTAGTGCCAAGTGGTAGTCTGGAGCCCGGCCTTCTTGCAACAGTATATTCCCGTAACCATCGCTCCCAGCAACCATGTACAGTAGCTACACTCCTGCCAAGCCTTTCTGCAATATCGCAAAAGGAACTTCCAGCTTCTCGTAGCAAGTCAAACCACAAACCACAACCGCGCCCACAAACCAACCGCTAGCGTCCGCCCCGTGCGTATGAGCTCACGCAGGACAATTGAACAGCTGGCCACTGTTCAATATTTTCGCGCGGTCGCTCGCCGAGCCGTGCCGATTTCGCAACAGTTCACTCACGTTGTACGCCGCCTAAGTGGGGCAGACGGGGGAGGGAAGATGCGCTACGCCCTGTTCCGCGCGCTTTGTTCGAAAGATTATCGAAATCTGTCCTTGCTCTCCCCGAGATCAGCCCCAACAAAAAGCGAGAGGAAACTTGTTTTATGTTAGGTATGGCAACAACTCCGTACAATAGAAACAATATCGACGACAAATATAAATCATTTGATGTAAGTGAGGTGTCTAGAAACAGAAAAGCCATTATTTTTTAAAATAATGATTTTTAATGTATGACAGACCTTTTTTATGTTTTCTGAAATAAGATTATTTCAGCTGCGTACCGACAAGATACTGCGCATGTAGACCGCTCAGTCGTTAGCTTAAATCATTTAAATGTGCCGCAGTTTTTCCCATTAATCTCATGTACTGCAAAAATTTTAATGGATATTTTAAAAATTGTTTGAGAATGATGAAAAGCCACTGCTAGTCCAGGATGTGCGAGTAAATATACAGTTTTCGTTGCGTTTCTTTTCTTCTTCTTTTTAAATTTTATTTCGCAAGACTTCACTCCCAGCTCGAACGGGGAAGATAAAAAAATGGGCCGTGGTTTTCCCCAGTTACTCATCACGGTATTTTCTTGCATTGATCGACAGAAACGACAAATAACGTAATCTATTATTGTTATCATTGTTCATCCTATTACCATGCGTTGTTATTTTGCTACGTTACACGTTTTATACAGTTTGATCAAGTGGTCTTCCTCACAAAGGCGTAAATCATTGTGCTTGCCACCTTTCTTGAATGCGTATGTAACGTTTCTTGTCGACAGTCGGTCGCCAACTGCCGAATAGAACGCAGCTAGCGCACAGTCTGACTGTATTGGAATAGATGGCTCCCCCACCACTAACTGCTGGCTGCTTTACGTGGCTTGCTGTCTGTAATAGAGATGTGAAGGGGAGACTGGAGGGATAGGCGCTCGGGGACGGAAGGGTCAGAGGGGAGAGTAAAGCCTCCCAGCCAGCGCTCGTGTTATACGTGCGCTTGCTGTAGCGACCTCGGAGAAACTATGTTTCTAAACTCATAGCTGGTGATGTGTTCCAGCGATACAACGCTAAGTACGCGCGAAAATAGTATGACAATGTTATCTGACAGCAACTTTAACACTAGTAACTGCCGGCAGAGAGTGATACTAAATTTGTAAGTGAACGAATGTTAACGTTTGCATGACGAAAACAAGGTCTAAGAAGGGTTTGTTCAGATCATTTGTACAGTACTTGAATTAATATAAAACGGCAGTGGCAGAAATAGAGTGGTACAGTAGAATTTCATCTTTACAATAAGAAAAAGTGTAACGATTCAAACAGGTAGACAAAGAATACATAATTTCAGATTTCGGTGGTGTCCTAGCGAGTTTCTGTGTGTAATCTCAGCAACATCAAACTCATAAAATGTTGGCCACCATTTACGGAATTTGTTTGCATTGACACACAACACAGACGCTCTAGGATAACACTATTTGGTAAGTAAAAGAACTGACGTGTCAAGGGATATTGTAGCATAAATTTCGGATGAAAATTATACTGGTGATGTCAGATGAGCAAAAAAAGAGTGCTTATTTTTTCACCGATCACAGGGCAAGAGAAAATCGGAAAAAGAAAGGATAAGAAGGATAAGCAGTTCAACATGCAGTAGAATTAAAAATACACCCAAAACTATTTTTAACTCTTATTACTGATACTTTGGAAGAAAGGAACGGAAATAAATGCTTCTAAGCCGACAATGGACTTAGCTCGTCTGGGGAGCAGTGGGGCATTAATTACAAGATTTAGATGAAAATTTGAAGTGTAATGGTTCAGTGACAATAAAAGGCAAACAGAACAGACACCGTATATTCTTTATTTGACAACAAAGCGAAGTACCGAACAAATCAGACTTGTAAAAAGTAACATTGTAGAAAAACCTACGTAGGGTTAAATTAATGCATTCTTTCGAAAGAAAACAGATTCCCACCATGTTCAACACTGTTTACACTCACTCAAAACTTATACCACAAATGACTGAAAATTAAGTAGTAAGCGTTCACAGCTTGCGTCAGCGACAGACCCCTGCGGCGAAAGACGCTGTCTGCTCGCTCAGGTATCCTGCGACGCACCCGAATTTCGTCCGCAGCCGCCGCTCTGTTTCCCAAGGCGCCGCCCAGACGCAGCCGCGGCAGCAGCGGGGCAGTCGGCAACGTGATGAAGAAAAGCATGGCGGAATTGGATTTGAACTAATTAGGTAATTTATAACATGAAGAACAGGATGATACGGTAATATTACCGTGGCTCCTTAACTGGACGAAGAAGAAGATACATCTTGTTCTCAACACTCACCTTCTTTCTCTTATGTAAATTTATGCCACTGGGATAAGAGCCTCTGTTTACCTGTACGAAATTCGTATGTTCATCGGAATCATTTAATCGAGCTCGCATCTCTGTTTCATGTCAGGCTCTTCCATTTAAGTAATATGGATACAAGTTCTGTATAGTCTCTGGAATCAGTCACATTGTTTGAAACAATACTGTCAGTGTTTTCTTCCGACTGAGAGAGTCAAATATTGAAGACAGATCTGCACAAAAATATTTGCTGTTTTAGTTCGTCAAATGTATCAGTGTAGCGCTTGCAGAAAGTTTAGGGACCCATCTAAATTTCGTTGAATCCAAATGTGTCCCTTAAGTAACAACATTTCAGTCAGTGTTCTACATGATGTTATTACGGATCTGAAATATGAGTTTACAGTTAAAAATTCACTGCTCCGGCTTTAATACTTTAGGAGAGTCTATGTTTTCCGTTTTGCAACCAGAGCTACAAAAAGTACTGTGTTTCCGACTAAAAGTTTTTCTTTCTGTAAAACTGCTTCTTCTACTGTTATGAAATTTTTAATGCCGCTCCAGTACACCATAGCAATCACACGCGTAGAAAAAAATCCTAGTGGCAAAATTGGTCACTTTTGTTGTGTGATAACTACCGATTGGCAACACTTGGGTGAATTCTGAGGACGCAGTTGTTTCTGCGAGTTTTGTGTGTGATGCATCTGCAGTCAAAATAGGTCTAAATGTTGTCAATCGTGAGTTATCGCGGAACGAAACTGACCTATTATGAAACCGAATTTATCGGAGAAAAAATTTGCTTTATAGGTGACGAAGTGAGTAGGGACTTTTTTCCCACGTCGTATTGCTATTTTTATGATTTCTATGCTGTATTGAAACAGCAGTAAAAATTTCATAGCTATAGGAGTAGCAGGTTTCGAGAAAAGAAACATTTTAGTCAGAAAAACAGGACTTTTTAGTTCTGTTTATAGAACGGTAAAATATTCCACCTCCCAAGGTATTAGAGCTACAACAGTGAAATTTTAACTGAAAACCATTATTAAGATGTCTAATAACACCATGTAAAACACTGTCTGAAATGCTGTTATTTTAGGGACACATGTGGCTTCAACGAAATTTAGACCTGTCCTTAAGTTATTTTGTATGCGCTGTAACATCACAAATTTATTTTTCCCAAAGTCAAAGAAGCGGAAACTATAGGCAAATGAAAGTAGAATGCTTAAATGCAATAAATTTACTCGTTGTCTTTCGCATTGGACTGTACCCAGGCAAACCTTGTGATCATAGAGAACCTATTTCTTTGGTTTCGTCGAGACTTTGAATCCTGTTCCAAGCATTCTTTCTCTTCTATTGTTCTAACATGAGTCCTCAATGTTCCGCCGTATCACTTAAAATGCCATGAAATAACGGTTTATTGAAAAGACATACTAGTTTGCTTATCTTTTTCCTGGTTTTTAACAACAGCAGAATTTTACCCATCTCCAGTATTTTTCTTCCCAATCTCTGCAGAATACGTCAGCAGAATTACGGAAGAAGTGCTGTTCGTATTTCTTAACAGACTGTCTTGTATTTTATTTTATCCATGTTGGCTCTTGTGAACTCCTAGGGCGTTAATGATAGTTGATGAATGACGCAACCAGCCACAAACACTTTTTAAATGTTTTATTTTAGTGTCATAACCAGTTTAGAGCTACCATGTCCATCTTCAGATGGCTAATATTTTTCGTTACATAGATTTTCTAATCAACACCGTGTCGTCTGCTCCACATAGCACAAGAATGTTTGAGTATTTAGTACCGCTTTCATCAGTTGTTTTTAAAACAAAAATACACTAAACTGTTTGCATTTTTTATATGTATGATGCAAAATAGTTGTGTTCACTTACATATGTTCCAGTAAATGCCGATTTGTTTTGTTGTAGTCCATGTGGTTTTCTAGCTCGATGTATATGTTCTTGAATTCCACCATAACACACATACTGTAAGTAAGTTACTGTTGCACACTTCATAATATTCTTCAAATGCGTATTGGGCATTGCCAGGTGTTACACACTCGATGTTATTCGTTATAACGCAAATATTATCATTAAAAATAGATACAAAGATGAGGTGTGGGATATCGGTTCCGCCCTTTTACAAACACACTGCTTTTTCTTTTTGCCCAAACATGTTTCAGCACATCTGCGCATTCATCAGTGGGTTTTTGTTTATTGATAACTAAAAAGTGAAACTATTTTAGGTTATAATTGATTGTGAGGCCTAAGGAAAGTTTTTGTTCGTTTTGCTTCGTAAGGTTTCATTTTGTTAAATCAATTATAACCTAAAATATTTTGACTTTTTACAGTTTTCAATAAACAAAAATCCACCGATGATGGCACAGAGATGCTGGAACATGTTTTGATAAAATGAAGAAGCAGTGCATTTGCAAAACGTGGAAGTGACAACCCATAATTTAACTGCAAAAGTGGAAAGAAAGGACTAGAGCTGCAGATCCATAAGGTGAAAATGATGTGTGGGATGTGCAAAATGTAACATGTTAACAACAGAAAAATGTTTGCACCTTAGATTTAAATTTATTATTAAATGGCAGCAACATAAATAGTTTTTAGTAGTATTTTTTTATTGTCAGTGGAAATAATTGACGAAATACACCATGTGATCAAAAGTATCCTGACACCTGGCTGAAAATGACTTACAAGTTGATGGCGCCCTCCATCGGCAATGTTGGAATTCATTATGGTGTTGGCCCACCTTTAGCCGTGATGACAGCTTCCACTCTCGCAGGTATACGTTCAATCAGGTGCTCGAAGGTTTATTGGGGAATGGCAGCCCATTCTTCACGGAGAACTGCACTGAGGAGAGGTATCGATGTTGGTGGATGAGGCCTGGTACGAAGTCGGCGTTCCAAAACATCACAAAGGTGTTCTGTAGGATTCAGGTCAGGACTATGAGCAGGCCAGTCCATTACAGGGATGTTATTGTCGTGTAATCACTCAGGCAGAGGCCGTGCATTATAAACAAGTGCTTGATCGTGTTGAAAAATGCAATCGCCATCCCCGAATTACTCTTCAACCGTGGAAAGCAAGGAGGTGCTTAAAACATCAATGTATGCCTGTGCTGTGTCAAGCAAAACAACAAGGGGTTCAAGCCCCCTCTGAGAAAAACAGGACCACATCCTAACATCACCACCTCCGAATTTTACTGTTGGCAAAAAAATGGTTCAAATGGCTCTGAGCACTATGGGACTTAACATCTATGGTCATCAGTCCCCTAGAACTTAGAACTACTTAAACCTAACTAACCTAAGGACAGCACACAACACCCAGTCATCACGAGGCCGAGAAAATCCCTGACCCCGCCGGGAATCGAACCCGGGAACCCGGGCGCGGGGATACTGTTGGCACTACACACGTTGGCAAATGACGTCCACTGGACATTCACCATACTCACACCCTGCCATCGGATCGCCACATGCTGTCCCGTGATTCGTCACTCCACACAACGTTTTCCCACTGTTCAGTCGTCCAATGCATACGCTCCTTCACCAAGCGAGGCATCGTTTGGCATTTACTGGCGTGATGTGTGGTTTATGAGCAGCCACTCAACCATGGGATCCAAGTTTTCTCATCTCCCGCCTAACTGTGATAGTACTTGCACTGGATCCTGATGCAATTTGGAATTCCTGTGTGATGGTCTGGATAGATGTCTGCCTATTACACATTACGACCCTCTTCAACTGTCAGCGGTTTCTGTTAGTCAACAGACGAGGTCGGCTTGTACGCTTTTGTGCTGTACTTGTTCCTTCACGTTTCCACTTCACAATCACGTCGGGAACAGTGGCTCTAGGGATGTTTAGAGGTGTGGAAATCTCGTGTACAGACGTATGACACAAGTGACACCCAATCACCTGACCACATTCGAAGTCCGTAAGTTCCGCGGAGCGCCTCATTCTGCTCTCCCAAGGATGTCTAATGACTCTGAGGTCGCTGATATGGAGTACCTGGCTTTAGGTGGCAGCACAATGCACTTAACATGAAAAATGTATGTTTTTGGGTGTGTCTGGATACTTTTGATCACACAGTGTACTTCAAAGCCAACCTACTGTATGTTATAAAGCAGACATATATGTACACAAATTTATATATACAGATATTTGGTTATCACTACAGTTATCACTACTGCAGAGTGAAAATCTCATTCTGGACTACAGTTCATACCTCAGTTGCAAGAAATACAAAATTAAAAAGCTGTAGGGTGGATGAGAGCAGCACATTTGTATATACTTTCAGACTGTTATCTCAAACTGCAGTGTATAACTTCTAGGGGTGGAGTTCGTTTTTTTTATTTTTGTGAACAGTCCAGGGATATTATTTAGAAAATGTTTATTGGCTAGCTCCAGTTGTTCTTTTAGAATATATTGAAGTGAGCTGAGGGTGTGAACACGTATTTCTAGTTCCTCTAAGAGGTTAATTTTCTTCCCTTTGTTAGTGGTATGCAATACGTGCAAGTTGTCCTTAATGTCAGAAACAGAGTGTCCATATTGGTTAATGTGACAGGCTATTGCGCATTTATTTAAATTTTTTAGTCTAAAGGCATCCATGTGTTCTCGATATCTTATACTGAAGCTTCTGCCGGTCTGTCCAAGATAAAAGCTGGGGCAATTGTCACAGATAATCTTGTAAACTTCTGAGTTTTCTTGCACTGTAATGAATAACATCCCGTTTATAACACATCGCGATGATAAACACGCATTTTAAGAATATTATGAAGTGTGCCACCGTAACTTAAGTACAATGTGTGTATTGTGGTGGACTTCGGGAACATATACAGCGAGCTAGAGAACCAAACGAACCACAACGAAACAAATCGCCATTTACTGTAAAATATGCAAGTGAAAGCAACTATTTTGTATATAAAATGCATGCACTTTAGCGTATTTTTATTAAGGAAACAACTGATAAAGTGACTCTAAATACCCAAAATATTCTTGTGCACTTTGGAACAGACATGTTGTTGATCGTAACATCCATGTAACGAAAAATATTAGCCATCTGAAGATGGGTATGGTAGCTCGAAACCGGTTATGGAACTAAAATAAAATATTTAGAAAGTATTTATGGCTGGTTGCGTCATTTACCAACTGTCCCCTATTTCTTTCCCAGTTTCCTGAACAGAAAAACATTTGGAACAAGCAATGGAATTTTCAACCAAATCACAGTTTTCCAGCTGTGACGATGCTAGACAAGGCGTCTTTGTACTTATGATGCTTTAAATTTCAACACACTGATGCTGAGATACTAACTCAGAGAGTATTACTTTCTGTGAATGTCTCATTACAGTTTTCTTTGGGTAAACTTCACGAGACAACACTATATGAACACACCCTAGACGCACGGATCCCATCGCAGCACTGATCACTGATATAGTGCTGCGGCGGAGTCCGCACCAGCAGCGCGTCGCAGCGCTGCGTCAAGTGCGCCGACTCCCACCAGAGTCGGGACTGCACGAAGAAGAGGGAGGAGGCGCCCAAGTGCTGCAACTGTAGCGAGCCACATGTGGCGAGCTACAGAGGCTGCGCCGCCTTCAAGCGCCGCCCACAGCAGAAAGGACGTGCGGCACCCGCGCGAAAGGTGCAACCAGGCACCAGCTTCGCCTCTGCCACCAAGGGGGAGCCCTCGGGCGCCCCCAGGGAGCGGCAGGTGGACTTCCCGGCCATCACGGCGCCTAACCAGGCAGCCGGCACCCAGGACGACCAACACCAGGGTGGACGACAAACCTGTCCCCCCACCACAGCCACGCCGCAAGCCGCAACTGCGGCACCTCCAGCTGCGATACCAGGACCGGAAGCAGCAGACCTGGGAGCAATGCTGAGCTCCCTCTCTGCCCTGCTACAACAACTGCCGGTGCTCGTCACCACCGTAACGGGGGCCCTCCAGGCCGCTACCGTCGCCACGAAGCCACACCATGGATAATGTTCTTATCCATGTCCTGACCATCTGTGGCTTCAACGCCAACAGCCTGTTTCCGCAACAAGGTGAGTTTCGTCAGTTCATGCAGGACGAGGCCATCGACCTGTGTCTGATCTGCGAAACTCACCTCAAGCCAGGTGTTCACGTGAAGGTAGCAAACTATGTTTGCTACCGGAACGACAGGCCGACGGCCATCTATGTCCGCGCCTCACTCCGGCACCACCAGGTGCTGCTCCCAGCCATGCCCACCCAGGAAGCCACCGGGGTGAACGTCACCACGGCTGCGGGGCAAATAACCTTCGTGGTCGCATACAGGCGGCCACGTGGACACCTCCAAGAGGCGGACGTCGACGCGCTGTTGACGTTTGGGGGAAGGGCCTTCATTGCGGGTGACTTCAATGCGAAGCACCCGGAATGGAACTCCCGCCTCACGAACGTCAGTGGCCGCCGACTTCTTCGCGCTGCCCAGAGGAATGGCGCCCTGGTCCTGGGCCCACGGGAACACACCATCTTCCCGGCCAGAGGTCGGTCCGACGTGCTCGACATGGCCGTCATCAAAGGCATCGGGCACCACACGACCGTCACCACGCGGTGTGCGATGTCGTCCGACCACCTGCCGGTGGTCTACGAAATCGACATCGCTGGAGCCACGCTCCCGCCACGTCGGCAGACGTACCGGCGCCTGGACTGCGATCGATTTCAGGACAATGTCCTGGCATCACTGGCGGAATCACCCGACCCCGCGGCAGTGGGGGCGGATGCAGCCCTTCAATTCTTCACCCGCCAGCTGCTGCAAGCAGCGGATGCGGCCTCCCCTCCCCCTCAACGGGGTACCAGGGACCTCTCCCGTAACCTGCCGCCTCCCATCCGGGACGCAATACGGGAGAAGAACCGCCTCTTCCGGGAGTGGCAGCTCAAAGCCGGTTCCCACTAGGGCTGCCGCGCGTCAAAACCGCGCGTCAGCGGCGTGGTTGCCATGGAAATGGCGTCAGCGGCAAGGCGCGGCGGGCTCTGCGTCGCTGTTTGACCATGTCGAACCGCTTCCGCTGCCGCGTGCCGCGCTCCAGGTGCGTGCCGCCAATCACAGAACGCGCTGAGCGTGACGTCAGGTACGGACCCCCGGGCCACACGAACTTTCGCCAAACCGCTGGCGCGGACGCGGCGGCAGCTATGAAATACTAATCATCCGATTCCAAGGAAACTATTCGATAGAAAAATTTGATTCTTTGGCATGTTACAGCCTGATATCTTCTCTCGATAAAGGACCGAATTTCTTTTCGTTATTCGTCGTGGTTACTTGCTGTATCGCATTTACGTAAACCTTTACACGAAATTTGAATGAGTGTGCAGAGGTAAAAACGCATTGCGTGGACTTTGCGTACAGTTCATTTTAGGTAATACATTATTGCGTATGAAATTTAGTCAACATATCGAAATTGTTTTTAAAGCTGAGAGCAGAACGATAGCTATCACCGTTCTCGAGACATTGGATGATATGTCGGCGGACGGGCTGTGCGGTGACCGCGCGCGGATCGCTCGCTACGCGACCGATACTTTCGTCCTGCTCGTCGTAAACCATGCGGTTGTATCAACTGCAAATTTCGTAAACGGTTCAAGAAATCGAAACGTGTTTTTTTGCAAACGATAACTTGTAAAAACTTATGTATTTCGCCGCATGATAAATATCCAAAATCTGTTTAACTACCAAGATATGAAAGAAACTACAGTTTTTTCAGAAGGGATAGATGAATTTTTTTAAACAGCATTTAATAGCATGTGTAATGAGAACTTAAACCGAGACTAATTTGCTGGTATGTCATAAGATGTAATTTGCTAATTATCTACAGCTATTGATTATTTCCTTTGGAAGTAACAAACGTTTTTTTCTTTATCCAGTGTACTTTATTGGTTCAAGACGCGTTTCGCCTTTTACTTTAAGGCATCTTCGGTGGAATCTAGAAGGATTCAGTTTTGTTTTGATATGTGATACTTGCAGATCATAAAACAGTTCACATCTTTTTTTACGTGAATAACTGATTACTTACAGTGAATCGAGTTTTTGGCGGACATCTGCGTTTCCCCTCACCTGGTCACATACTGGAAGTTGAACTAAAACTTAGATTATGGAACATAAGCACATTTTTATGTTCGCTCTTTTTTCTTCTGTCAATAGCTGTAGACATTTTACCGAAAACACTGATTTGAAGTCATAACTACAGTGTGTTCACCTCATGTCCCTTCCTGTTTGGTTTGTTTATGTGCATGTTGCCAATCTAAAGAATTATATGCTGAAAACTAATGTTTGTTTATTTCTGTCCTCCTTATATCTTTATGTGTGTGTGGCAAGCCAGTGATAGTTATAGAAAGTTGAAAGAGAATGCAGTTGTTGTCAGACAGTGGTTGAAAGATTTGGTGTTCAGCTGATTTCAGTTTTGGTTTAAATGTTTTGTGGAGAAGTGCATGGAATAGTAAATTCACTGCTTACATTAATCGATAAAATAGCAGAATAGCATTTCAACAGATGATTATTATCAGAATACTATCACCCAACCCCTTTGTCCTCACTCTTTGACGCCTCATAATATGTCCTGTCAACTTACCCCTCTTGTAGTCAAAGTTGTGCTGTAATTTCCTCTTCCTCTTCCTGCTCTATTTAATTCCGTTCCTCTTCTTTAGTTACACGATCCTCATATCTAATCTTCAGCATTCTTATTGATCACCACGTCTTGAAAGCGTCCATTGTCTTCTTGACAGAACTGTTCATAGCCCACGTTTCACTTACATACAAGGCTGCACTCCACACAAATACCTCTCTAAAATTGTACCCAATCATTAGAATTTATATTCGATGTGAACAAATTTTCTTTTTCAGAACGCTTTTGTTGCTATTCACAGTCTTCATTTTACATCCTCTCTACTTCTGCCTTCTCAATTACTGCTTCCCTTGCAAGTCATTGAAGTCTTAGAAATGCAGTTTGGTTTCTGTAAAAGTTGTAGATAATCTTGTGGCCCTATGTTTTAGAGCTTCAAAGAATGTTTTAATTAAGATTGTCAAAATCTTTCTCTAAACATGCAAATGCTATAAACACAGTTTTGCAGTTCTTCAGTGTGTCTACTTAACTAAGTGGTACGATCAGTATTGCCTTGCATGTACAGACATTTCACAGGAATCTAACATTTTGCTTATGTTAGTTTGTACAACCCCTCCCCCTCTCCTCTCTACATATTCCTTCCACTTTCTAGCCTTCTCTTATTTGCTTAGTTCTGGCTTGCCAGATGAGTCCTTGACAGTTGCTTCTCCTTTGAGCAAAGTTTTCTTTGTTCTTTCTCATTTTCATTCCCCTGTTTTCCAAGTGCAAAATCGCGTTGCAATTTTGGACTTTCTGTCAACGTCATGTTTAGACATTTCTATTTCCCATGGCCTACTTTTTTTGCTGCATTTTTATACATTTCCCTCGTGTCAAATTTAATATATCACGTTTTATCTAACGATTTCTACTGTACCTTCTTCCCGTTCACATACTCTGCTGCATTCACCACTTTTTCTCTCAAAGATATCCATTCGTATTCTAGCGGATTCCTTTCTCTGTTTCAGTGAGTCGTTGCATTATGGTAACTTTAAGATTATCGAAAAACTGTGGGTCTTGACTTATTCAAGTTCAATTTCCTTAATTTGCTACCGTTTACTGTCTCTTTAGTTGCAAACCGCAGCTCGTAACCAATAAATTATTGTAGGTTTGCGTCTGCACCAGGAAATATCTTATAACTTAAAATCTGGTTTCGAAAACTTTGTTCCAAGTATGTATTATTCTTTCATGATTCTTAAGCAAGGTGCTGGCGATGATTACATTATGCTCTGTGCGCAATTCTATCAGGTGGCTTCCACTTTCATCCCTTCCCACAAGCCTTTGTGTTTTTAGTGTTTTCCTGTACCGGCTACCGTATCACACTTTAAATTTTTGTCACGCTTAACTATCTGAATAATCTCTTTTATCGTACATCGTTTCAATGTGTTAGGAGATAGTGAACAATCATGAACGGTAGTCATGAAATCTGTTTATGTTGAAATGAGAAAACATGAATAATGAAATATGTAAAAGAGTACATTGTACAGAAAATGAAAAATCTGTATGTCTTCACCCAACTTCGTGTCTTTCCTTCATTTAGGTATAAGATATAGTAATTCAAACACACCGGTCGTTTCGCTGGGTCCCACCCCGTACCTCAGTGGCTGTCCGTCATTGGCTACCGCTAGCGTCTGCCGCTTCCAGATGGGAACGCCAATTCCGCGAGCCGCCGCGTCAAAGCGGAAAACGCTTGCCGCTGCCGTTGCCGCACGACGCGCTGCCGCGCTCTAGTGGGAACCGGCCTTCACCCGCCAACCCGCGACGAAACGGCGCCTCAACCGCATGCGGAGAGACATCAAAGCGGCGGCTGAGGCGCACAGGAACAACGTCTGGACGGACTTCGTCGCCTCCCTCGACCCTGAGGACGGCAGCGCGTGGCGGACTGTGAAGTCTTTTCTACGCAGAAGGCAGCGCGTCCCGCCTCTGCTCGTCGGACAAGACGTCGTCTGCAGCCCGGACGGCAAGGCAGGCGCCCTGGTGGACCACTTCGAGCTGTCATTCACCCCGGTGGATGACAACATAGACGAAGAACACCTCCACCGGGTTGAAGAGCAGCTCCCTGTGTTCCTGGAAGCCAGGGACGACGCGGACGAGATCGACCCCATCTCCGATGAGGAGGTGGCCGCGCAGATTACAGCGCTCAGCACCAAGAAGGCTGGCGGTGCTGACGGCGTCACCAACCATCTGCTGAGGAGCCTGCCGGCGGGTGCATACCCGTTCCTGGCGGGCATCTTCAATCAGGTCCTTCGCTCTGGGGTCTACCCCACTGTATGGAAACATGCAGAGGTGGTGGCAATCCCCAAGGCGAACAAGGACCCACGGGACGCCGCCAACTACAGGCCCATCAGCCTGCTGCCGGCGCTCTCGAAGGTGTTCGAGCGCCTGTACGCCAGACGACTGCTCCGCCACGTGTCAGCGGAAGGCATCATACCCGACGAGCAGTTCGGCTTTAGGAGGGGCAATTCCACCGTCCACCAGCTGATGCGGCTGGTAGAAGAAGCCATGCGCGCCCTGGAGACTCGGGAATACCTTGGGGCGGTGTTCCTGGACGTCTCCAGGGCATTCGACTCCGTGTGGCACGACGGCCTCGTGTACAAACTTTTCGTGCACGGGGTACCGACGTCGCACGGAGTCCTCCTCCGCTGATACCTAGCCGAGGGGTCCTTCCACGTCAGACTGGACGATGGGACATCCACCCATCGACACATCCGTGCTGGAGTGCCGCAGGGGTCCGTCCTTGGGCCCCTATTGTGCTCCCTATACACCGCCGACGCTCCGCGCGTGACGCCGGTGAAGTTGGCACTATATGCCGACGACACTGCGCTGTTCGTGCGGAGCATGAAGGCGGTCGAGATGCGCCGTCTTCTCCAAAGAGGTTGCGAGGCCCTTGGCGCCTGGTCGACCAAGTGGCGCCTCAAGCAAAACGCGGCGAAGAGCCAGGCGGTGGTCTTCACGAGAAGACCACTGCCGCCTGATCTTCCGCCAGTCACCATCATGGGCAGCCCCGTCCCATGGAGCAAGACTGGCCGCTACCTGGGTGTCACATTGGACCATAAGCTGACGTGGAAGCCGCACATCGAGGACGTCAGGGGCAGAGCAATAGGGCGCCTACGCGTCCTGTGCCCTCTGCTCAATCCCTCGTCTGCGCTGCCGCCTCACCACGGCATCACGCTGTACCTGGCGCTGGTACGTCCAGTGCTGGAATACGCGGCTGTGGTGTGGGGCAACGCGGCCGAAACACACATCAGCAAGCTGCAGAGGGTGCAGAACAGGGCGCTCAAGCTCGCTCTGCGCCTGCCGAGGTTATGTTCGACCGCTCGGCTACACGAGCAGACTGGAATCCCCCTCCTCCGCGACCGCTTCAAGCAATCGGCGCGGACGTTCTACGAGCGGACCGAACGGTCCGAAAACCGGCTCATCAGGGATCTGGGCCACCCTACACACCACAGGCTAACAACACGTTGGCCTGACCTGCTGCGGGAGTGAAAACTTCCGCAACAGAGACAGGACATCCGCATCCAGGAAAACCTAGAGGCCAATCCATGCAGAGAGGCCGCAGTTCCAATCTGTAAGGTTTACGCAGGAATAGCAGAAGACTGCTTAGCCTGCTCCTGCACGGGTCAGGGCAGACCCGTTAAGTTACGTTGTGCAAGACGCGACAGTTGGCTGCGACTGCGACGCTGCCCCCTCCTCTTTTCCCACCCTGGCAGACGGCGACACGGCCGCAACACGACAGGAGTCGTCGCTGTTTCCCAAGCTCCGGTCGGCGGCGGCGGATTCAAACACATCAGAAAAATAAGAATTCCGATTTTCTTGCTGTAAAAAATACTGTATGTTAATGCAACAAACTTACATCGGCTCCCAGAGTTAGTTTTTCGATACAGATTCTCCTTTTACTTTACAAAATTGAAAAGTATCTCTTCCGGTTTTGCGTGTTTTTTTCGCTGTATATTACTTCTCTATCAATTGTGAGGAAAGTAAAAGGCACAAAAAATTGATGTTTGCGTATCTTACAGTTTCACATCACAGCTTGATAATGAGATGTCTATTTTTCCGATATTCGTCACAGTTATTCCGATACTTAATTTACAAGTAACCTACTGCATAAAATTTGAATTGTGTACAGTGAAAAATGTGGTCGCTGGCTACTTTACGTATGGTTCACGTTAGGTCATACATCGTTGGCGATGAAAAGAAGCTAACATATCGAAATTATTTTTAAAGTTGAGATCAGAGTGATATCGATCTCCGTTTCCGAGATTTGGGCTCATATATCTCCGGGAGCGTCGCGACTAGCCGCCAGTTCTGTCGACGCGCAACGAGAATCGTGTGGTCATCACACGATAGAGAATGCATTTGTTTTGTTTCGCTGACACATTTGGACCTAATGAAATCATTTTATGTCATATATTTCTCCGGTATGAGTTACTAATATTTCTCCATATGCTCTTGACAATTTCATTTAAAATGCCACGAAATGTAGTTTTCTTAAAGCCAAGTGATCAAGCAGAACCCATTTTCTTGGTTTTGCTGAGGCATCTGAACCTGTTCCAAGCTTTCTTTCTCGTTTATTTCTCTGATACGAGTCCCGAATATTCCTCCATCTGTTTTTGCACATTTCACCTAAAATTCCAATGAAAGATAAGTTTATTAACAATAAGCGCACACTAGCGTCATTACATTGTTTCAAGTTCTTGACAACAAGATAGGGTTACACCTTAAACATCTCTAGAATTTTCATTCTGAACGTCTACAGTATACACTGGCAGAAATGTGGAAGAAATAATGTCCGTGCTTGTTCAAAAAAATTTCCCCAAATTATACTTGTCAGTTTCTCCCATGCAGAAACTTTTGGAACAAGCTAAGGCAACTTTCATGGCCGACTGACTCTTTATTCCCATCCAAATGAACTTCCATATTCTTATATTCTGACAGCATACATCATTATGGATGACATGAACACTTAATCTTGCCAAGCTGCACTCAAAAGATGACTCCAGGATTTACAAAAGACGAATTTCAATTGTGAACTGTGTCAGAAGGGCCTTGTAAAACAGTAGTGCACTTTTGGCACAAGTTTTTTGAGCACCCTCTTCTACCAATGAATTGAAGTGAATGTGACAAATTACTTATTGCAGCATACTGTTTGCGCAATCTGTTGAGAAACGCCTTCGTCAAAAACGAACATCTATTGATTACAGAAAGCTGTACAACAATCTGGTGGTGGTTTTTCACAACTAGAAGGTATCATCAAGACACCAATCTACAGTTTACTTTAAAAGTGAAGGTATTGTAAAATGTAACTTTCTCGTTGTACTTTAGATTGTTCATTTTGTAATGTAATTGCCGTTTTCAATTTTTATCGTCACAGAAAAGAGTAATGCGAAAATTGACCTTCAAGTTCATTTTCATCATTCTAATTCTACATCTGCAAGGATTATACTGATTTTCATAACAGGCCTGAAAAATTTGCATTAATGGGAAAATTTTATATATTACATTCACCTGCCAGTTTCAACTGTGCACCAATTTCCTTCCAAATTCTGCCTCTGAACATAGTGTCTCGATATTTAGGGTTCTTCAAATCGTAAAGGCAAGGATGTTGCGAGATCAGCTCACAGAGCATCACATCCTGTGAGTGGCTCATTTCAGTTTTCCTTGACTGGCTCGACATCTTTCTGGCAGCCGTACGTCTTTGTGTCGTCCGACTTCCGTCGCAACACTGCTCACTGGTGCAGTGCTGCGGCAGCTGCCGCAACAGTCGCGCGTCGCATCCCAAACTCGAACTGCGCATGCGCCAGCAGGCAACTTCTGACGTCACGTAGCGACCCGTCGCAGTCGCTAGTGTGCGTCGCGTCTTGGACAACGTACCTTTAGGTAGAAGCGTGAAGCGCGTCGCAGCACAAACTCAAACTGCGCATGCGCGAGCAGGCAGCTACAAGTTACGATTATGGGTGGTGGAAGGATGGGGAGAGGGGGTAGGGGAGGGAGGAGGAGGCTGTTGCTGCAGAAAGCCGCTGTAACACCTTGAGCAATGCACGATTGTGGGTGGGGGGAGGGGGTGTAGGGGAGGGAGGAGGAGGCTGTTGCTGCAGCAGGCCGCTGTAGCACCTTGAACAATGCACCTTGACAGGCAAGGCAGCCACACTGCATTCAGCGGCGGGCGGCGCCAGTAGGCGACGCAGGTGGGCGACATGCAGTTAGTGGGCGGCGCCTTTGGGCGGCGTTAGCTGAGAGGCAGCCGCTCTGGCGGTGGGTAGCGCTCCCTTGGGCATGGTGTGGCCCCAGGAGCGGTAAGGACACATTGCGCGCTTTATCATGTCCCGGCGCCCGGCTCAGGGTAGGCTGCGTCCTGCGTAAGCGACAGAAACGATCGACAGCGCGCAACATCTGGATACCCGATCTTCCACCTATACTCTGTTCATCGTAAGAATGACCTGATGTAAACAAACACAAAAGCGATGACTGGTCAGAAGCTGTGATACACGTACACTGGTGTTGTTACACTCTTGGAAGTAGGTCCTACTCATGTGTTAGATATCTTGTTACTTGTATGTTGTATGTTAACCAGGGACCTAGAAACGACGGTGAGGCTCAGTCCCCGCCGCAGCCGCAGTGGTCCACAACCACAGGACGACTGCCGCAGTCCACTTCACCCCTCCACCGCGCCACACCGAACCCAGGGCTATTGTGCGGTTCGGCCCCCGGTAGACCCCCCCAGGGAACGTCTCACACCAGACGAGTGTAACCACTATGTTTGCGTGGTAGAGTAATGGTGGTGTACGCGTCCGTGGAGAACTTGTTTGCGCAGCAATCGCCGACATAGTGTAGCTGAGGCGGAATAAGGGGAACCAGCCCGAATTCGCCGAGGCAGATGGAAAACCGCCTAAAAACAAAAATGGTTCAAATGGCTCTGAGCACAATCGGACTTAACTTCTGAGGTCATCAGTCCCCTAGAACTTGGAACTACTTAAACCTAACTAACCTAAGGACATCACTCACATCCATGCCAGGCAGGATTCGTACCTGCGACCGTAGCGGTCGCGCAGTTCCAGACTGTAGCGACCAGAACCGCTCGGCCACTACAGTCGGCGCCTAAAAACCATCCACAGACTGGCCAGCTCACCGGACCCTCGACACAAGTCCGTCGGGCGGATTAGTGCCGGGAACCAGGCGCTCCTTACCGCTCCGGAAAGCCATGCGTTAGACCGCTCGTCTAACCGGGCGGGCATCTTGTTACTTACTTACGTTAAATGGGACTTTAAGATATTCTAATGTATTAATACCCATTAACTTTTTCTTAATCACTCTTTAGCTATGTAGCTTTTATTTCAAAAAATCGTGTACAGTCACAGTATTTGTAACGTTGGGCTCTGACTGTCGCGTTGATAATACGCAGTGTGAAAATGGCTGAGGCTGCTTCCTGGTCCGTAGTGGAATACGCCCGTGGAGCACAGTTAAAAAATCACGAGAAATAGGTTGTTCTTAAGGTTTTTCGTAAATTTACAGAAAAAATCGGCTTTGTAGTTTTCGGAGGGACTGTATTTAATATAGTTGAGATACAAACACGCACTGGTTATAAGCGTAATCTGTAGCGCAGTAAACTGGTGCAGTTCATAGATCGCTGATTCAAGTCTGGCCTTGGTCATCCTTTTTTCGTTCGATTTGAAATACCAGCATTTCGTACCTGTAAAATTCATCATCATTTTTTATGAATAAAGTACGTCTTCTTGTATCTAATTACATATTGCAAGCGAAATTCCTGTTTTCATTTCAAATATGAATTCTTAATTATCGACATTTTATGAAAAATTGTTAATAAAAGAAAACATAACAGTTTAATTTTTAGGACAAAATGAAAAACCGAATACTTTTTGTTTGGATTATGTCCGTTGTTTTATACCGCAGATGACTCTCACACGAGCCAGACTGGTAAGTGTCGTAGTAACATGAAAAACATTTTCACAGGATCGAGCACACCACACAAACGCTGCATTTTTACATTTGCCATTACGATATGAATCCAACAGAACTGATCTGGCGCCAAGTTAAGGGATTTGTCTCTAAAAATAACAAGACTGTTTAGCTGCAGGAGGTACTGGAATTAACGCACGCAGCTTTTTCACAGGTCTCTGACAAACGCTGGCAGTGTATAGAACAGCGCGTCATAAAAGATGAGAAAATGCGGTGGCTTGGTGGCTTCCTGGATTCTGATGTTGATCAACTCGTTATCAAAGTTCCAGAACTGAAATGTATTTCTCGGATTCGGATAAGGAAGGAGCTAAGAGATTACCAGGCGATTTACTGTAGTTAATAGCCACAGTGGCTGCACTATTCAACAATATGGTGAAATTCCTGCAGTATACTTTTGCATCACATATAGCTCGTTCAGAAAAATTACCCTGTGTTTAAATTATGCTTTCCATCTGGTCCCCTATGAAGCGTGCGGTATTGCTGGAGTTTTGTCGAATATTATTTCATTCTCTTTAAAAATTAAATGACATTCGAAGCTATATTGTTTCTCTCCTCTTCTCTTTTTTACGTCTGAACTGCAACTGCTCACACCATTGCAGGTTAGTTGGACCAGCTGGCTGGCCAGTGCTATCCAAGTCAGGGGAGTGTAAATGCGACCTCCCACTCCTTTTTCCGCCATGATGAATCTCGAGCTGTGACGTCACCTGGCAGCTGCTGCAGTTTGTTTACAACGGTGTGTCTCAGTGTTTCTATCGAAGGCGTGCATGCGAGTTCGTGTTACACGTTAGTTTGTGTGTAATTCTTGTCCTGCCGAGTGTTCAGTTGGAAAGGAATTGTTCCGTGAGTCTTGTAGCTTCGTTCTTGGAATTATGTCTACAAATACGTCGTATTGTGCAGTTGCTGAATGTAGTAATAGTGGACGTAAGACTTAAGGCGTAATTTATCATCGTTTTCCAAAAAATGTTGAACTACAGCGTAAGTGGATTGCTCGTTGTAAACGAGAGGACAAAATTAATGTTAATAATGCAAGAGTTTGTTCTGAACATTTTTGTGAAAGCGATTACAAACGAGACTTGCAGAATGAATTGTTAGGTCTACCTACACGGAAACTGCTACAGGATAATGCTGTTCCGTCTCTAAAAATACCAAACTGGCACGGAAATCTATTCGAAGTTCCAGGTCCCAGCACCGCGAATGTTACCGGTAGTGTTCTAACAGAGAGAGAACGTCGCTGTGACACTAGAACAGTAAAAAAAAGAGTTTTCTCAACGTTGAAAACTTTATCTCCCAAGAAAAGTAAGCTGGACAAATCCAGCAACACAGACGTTTTTACTGATCCGCTAATTTCATTTAAAGACCAGGAAATTCAAGCACTGAAGAAAGAATTGGTTAGTTTGAAGATTAAAAATGTTCGACTGGAACAAAGAATTAAGTCCATGAAAGAAGTTATAAAGCAAGCTACATCTGTAAAACCTAATGTGTCTCACACTAAGAAGCACAAATGTGTATGCTCGGATGTGAGAAGTACACTTTCTCAGTGTTTCACACCAGGACAAATTCGTTGTCTGTTAAAGAAGAGGAAGCAAGTAAAGTGGTGCTCAGAGGACATTTCAAATGCTCTCACATTGAGAGCTTTGTCTCCTAAAGCATATGCCTACCTGAGGAGGAAGAATTATCCTTTTCCCTGCAGGTCAACAGTCCAGATATGGACGAAACAGTTCAAGTGCCGACCAGGTATTTTGAAACCAGTTTTGGAGTTAATTAAAAGTAGGTCAGAAATGTTCACATCATTAGAGGCGATTGGTGTCCTAAGCTTCGACGAGATGAGCATTGACGGTCGTGTGACTTATGATTCGTCCGACGATGTAGTACTCGGACCACACAACAATGTCCAAGTTGTCATGGTTCGCAGCTTGTTTTCAAAATGGAAGCAGCCAGTGTATTATGACTTTGATGTTGCAATGTCTAGCGATTTGTTGCAGAATGTCATAAAAGAAGTTGAAACAGCAGGAATCCGTATTGTAGCTGTTACGTGTGACATGGGACCAAAAAATATGAATGTGTGGAAGCAACTTGGTGTGTCTACATCCAAGACATTCTTTTCAAACCCTGTTGATCACAGCAGAAAAGTTTGGGTTATTTTTGATGTTCCACATTTGCTTAAGTTATTAAGAAATCATTTTCTTGATGACGGAATCACTTTGCCTGATGGTACTGTGATTACAAAAATGGTTATAGAAGATCTTCTTCGACATCAGAAAGGCGACCTTTCGATCAATCACCACATATCGGAGGTTCATCTTAACGTTAGTGGACGTGATCGTCAGAATGTCCGAAGGGCTGCACAGATATTTTCACGTCGCACTGCCCAAGCTGTGAGATACGTTCTGCAGAAAAATCGCGAAGGAAGCTTCATTGAGCTCGTGAACGATGTTTTCGATGTGCTGAATTCGAGATACCCTCAAGATGAGAAAGCTCCCCTTAGAAGTGGTTACGGGTTTCATATCAGAAGTCAGGAAAACACTCTAAAAAGATTTCTTGAAATGTGCTTTAGTATGCGAGTAGGAAAAAGAAGCAGTCTTCTCCCATTTCAGAAGGGATTCATTGTATCTATAAATTCACTTTTTGGATTGTACAATGATATGAAAAATTTCGGAGTTACTTATATACTGACAGCCATACTTAATCAAGATTGTCTGGAAAATTTCTTTTCCAGAATCCGTGGCCTTGGTGTCTTCTACAACAATCCCACTCCTTTCGAGGTGAAAAACAGAATTCGTTTATTGATACTGACTGGAAGTGCAAGTGAAATACCTTTGTCTTCTGGTGCTTCGACTTCAGAGGACAGAAATGAGAATTCTGTTTCTGAAAACTACCGGACACCAGCTGATGAAACTGAGGAAGATTTTGCACGTTTTCCCTCGAGTGAATTATGTATAAGAGTAACTGATAAATCATTTGACGTCGCTACAGATGACGAAAACTTGCTCTTACATTTCGAGCTCAGTGATTCAGTGTGTACCAGTGAAGACGTGAATGAGGATGCTCTAAAATATCTAGCAGGATATATAGCATTCAAGTGCAAAAACGTTGACAGTTCTTTGGGAAATACAGCAGGGCAGTGTGTTGTTGATACAGAACTAAGTCTGAAGCAAGATTGGATTACCATTATCTCAAAAGGGGGCCTCATTTCTCCCTCTACTGACTGGTTTGCTAAAATACGTGAGTTAGAAATTATATTTGCTGCTTTTCATGGATCAAATATTTCTCATTGTAATAGAGTGATGGCAACCTTAGCAGGTCATATAAGTGCGAAATTTCCCGAACTTAATAGCAAAATAGTTCAGTTATATGTCAGAACAAGAACTTTTATACGGATTAGACATTTAAACAAAAGAGCCAAAATTGATGCAATGAAACGGAATTCGGCAAGGAAGAATCGGCTCTGGTCAGCGTCGCCTTCAGCATCTTCGACGTAGCTTCTGCATCAGCTTTGTAAGGTAAGTTCGACGATTACTATCTTTTTATTTACAAAAACATGTGTAAAATCGGCAGTACCCAACTGTAAAACATTTACCGTAGTCAGATGCCTAAAACACGAGCATGAATGCGGATGCGAACATCGGCCACTAGTTTTACGTGGCGATATATCATCATTGCTACTAATATTTAACGCATTTCTTTCGGAAACCTTGTATATAATATTAACATGAAGTGTGTTCAACCCTGTGAGCGCGAAACTTTACGTTATATGAGAAGAGAAGAGACGTGAAAACAGTTATTTTGCAATCACTCATATTCTACAAACGGAGACTGCTGCCGTCTGGCTACCAGGTGACGTAACAAGTCGCTGACCAATGACAGCGCACTAAGCCAATCTGGCATACCTTTTTTATTCTATGTTCCTTGATCCAAGTTAAATGCGCCGCTAAAGTTGTTGTCCCGCATTATCGCTCAGTCTATGTGTGTGTAATGCACAGCATAAAACGTATCCTTATGATCGTACTTGACTGTACTGGACACGTATTGGTCTCCGCTCCACGTGAAACGAAATCCAATGAGATTCAAGCAGACGCGGAAGAAGAAATTGTGTACTGTTTACATCAGGTTTAGTCTTATGATGAACAGAGTATAAAAGCAGCAGCGTGTCCTGCGTGCGAGCGACAAACTCATGCTACAAGATGGTTAACAGAGCCGACCAGCTTTTCCTGTAAAACGAATCGTGGAATGTTGTAATTCGAGAGTAAGGCAGCAAAATTATCTTCTAAGGCGATGAAGGATCGCTGTGTATGAAATTTACAAACAGAGGAATCTTCATGGATTATTTCATAATTTGTACAGTCAGCTACAAAGACCACCAAATAAATTCTGGGAACTGCGTGGATGAGCACAGATACGTTCTACTGTCTTATCAATGAATTACCGACGAGTGTTTCTTACCTGATCAAGCACTTTCACCAGCCGATAAGTGCAGAAGAATGACTGACTAATGTAAATACTAAATACTGAGAAGTGTTTGATACGAGCTGTTCGTAGTCTTCACCTGTTCTGAGTACCAAGTTTTATCTATACTCTTTACACTGCATTTCAAAGGGTATTTGTCAGGTCTTGCCAAAGTGCTTCATCTTTAAATAAACACGCATCTATCCCATTATATCACAGACATTAAATTCCTAATAAATCACATTGAACAACCATGAAATTTTACTCATATTTGATTGTTGGGAACCTACGTCATCATCAGTCAGTGCCGGCCGCGATGGCCGAGCGGTTCTAGGCGCTTCAGTCCGGAACCGCGCCACTGCTACGGTGGCAGGTTTGAATACTGCCTCGGGCGTGGATGTGTGTGATGTCCTTAGGTTAGTTAGTCCAGGGGACTGATGACCTCAGATGTTAAGTCCCATAGCGCTCAGAGCCATTTGAACCATCATTCAGTGTTAATGCCAAGTGTTTCAATTAATTTAAATAGTCTGCATAAAACACACACACAAAATTTTTGAAAACAAAGGTAAAATGTTTTGGGAAATGATTTGTCTAAAAGTATGAAACAAAACAGAATAGAGAAACATTTGGTGCACCTCATTTGCAGCGCATTATTTCGAGCATCATTCGACAGCACGTCTAATGCGTATGTAAATTATTTTATTTCTTTTTTACAAATCATTTCACAAAATATTTGACCGATTTCTTTTATCATTTTACTTACAAATTTCAGTCAGAAATTCTGTACTTACTGACACCTCATTCGCCTTCCTAGCATCTTCTCTTCTCGAAATGTACAAAATTTAGAGATTGATTCGGAGGAAGTCTTTTTGACAGTTTAATATCACACCAATGTATGTTTTTATGCGCAAAGTAACTAGGCCTTGAAGATATGAACTTTTTGAAACTTCATTTTCATAGCTAGTAGCTAACATTTGAACAAGAAGTTTTGAGTGTTAATCATACGACAAAATACATCCTCATTGCATGCTGTCATTTGCGAAAAACTTCGTTTCCATATTTTCAACAGTTAGTTATATCGTGAACAGTTTATGAAATACGACGATTTTTACGATCGCATGATTCGTGTCGCCCAGGGATGGATATGAGCGCGACGCGCGCGACCCATCCGTCACATTCACGTATCCAAAATCTTGAGAAGTAAGAGAGATATTGTTCTGTTCTCAACTTTAAATACAATTTCGATAACTTCACTGCATTTCATACATTGATATCTATGACCGATAATGAACTACAGGCAAAGTCTACACAATCCTTTTTTACCTCTGCAAACTTTCAAAATTTTCGTGCAGTCGTTTACATTGATTTGTGCAGCACAGTTACTCTGACGAATAACGAAAAGAAATTCAGTCGTTTATCGAGCGAAGATATTAGTTCGTGAGATGAGAAACAATCAATTTCTTTTCACCAAATACGGGGTGTCCCAAAAGCCTCTCCGCAGTGCCGTATGATTGTTACCCGTGCGTGCCGTATGCCGCAGTGAATATACCGAAATGAAACTCAGCGAAGTACAAGTTATAAATTTATTGAATATTCAGTTTTACTTACAAAGTTTCACATTAAATGTTGAAACAGTCCCCCCTGTTATTGAATACACAATTCAATTCGTCTAATCATGTTTCCAAACACAAGCTGTAACATTTCGTCTGAAACAGAAGCAGTGAAAATGGATATAGCAGTCTTCAATTCATCGATGGATTTTGGACGGTTTTTATAGACAGTTGCTTTCGCTGCACCCCAGAAGAAAAAGTCAGGTGGGGCTAGGTCAGGCGATCGTGGGGGCCAAAGTCCCTGTGAAATTATGCGATCACCAAAAACATCAGCAAGCAGTGACATTGAAACGCGAGCTTTATGCGCGGTTGCACCATCTGGTTGAAAATAACCGTTCAGTATTTCACATAACACAAGTTCTCCTATGAATGGGTACAGAATATCAGTGCAGTATCGTTGTGCGTTTATTGTTTCGTTGAAAAATATGGGACCCACAATCCGACGTCTAGAAATTGCAATCCAAACCCCTATTTCCACAGAATGAAGTGGTTCCTCATGAATACACAATGGATTTGCAGTATTCCACATACGGGAATTTTGTGAGTTCATGTACCCGGATAAATGAAACCACTCCTCATTAGTGAAAAACGTTTCATTAAGAATATCCCTTCCATTCTGTTGAACGACATTTTTGAACCATTGACATTAATGCAGTCTCTTGCCATGCTCAGTATTTTTCAGTTCTTGCACGACTGTCACTTTGCATGGGAAAAGTTCTATTTTTTCCTTACAGCTGTGTGGACCGTTCCGACACTGACATCGATTTCCTGGGCGAGTTTTCTTACTGACTTGTTCGGACTCATGGACATTATATCGGAAATATCGAGTAGTTTATCCTCAGACAAAACGCTAGTACGACCACTTCTCGGTGCATCTGTCACTGAATTCGTACTTCGAAATTTCTTAATCAAATCTCGCACAGTAACGCGATGTGGGATTGTTGTCTCCGGGAAAAATGAATTAAATGTTTGAGGAACTGAAACTGTGTATTTACCGCCAGCTTTGAACACTTGCTCGACTAACAACACACGCTCTTCGATGGTTAGCATTTTAACAGTGACTGAAACGGAACAAGCGAGCAAAGGAACAAAACTTAAACGTACAAGTCAAAACGTAACGACACACACCAACGATACTACTGACGCTGGCTGAGATAAACGAACAAGTGGAATGTTGGGAGAGTCCACTTGAAGGGAAGTAACCCAGGCAGGCGAACAATCATACAGCACGCGCGGCTAACAATCATACTGCACTGCGGAGAGACGTTTTGAACACCCCGTAGATAGGATGATAAATAATTCATAGCAGCCTGGTGTCTGCTCCAGTCCTTTACCGAGAAGACTCGTAGCTGTCGCTCTCACTATCGCGCGCGATGCAGCGATAAGATTCAAACACGTTTGAATTCAAACGTCGCAAGCTGTAGCACAGGACAGGCAGGTCACCAAGGAGACTTCCGTTACTATACCTGGGCTTCTGTTTGTTGCCTGAAGCTGTCGCACACTTTGGCTTGATACCGCAGCTTAAAGTAGGACGCGGACGCGGCGACTGAAGCTACGCCTGCTGCGACAGTCAAATGGTACCGTAGCGCATGCAGCACTCTGATGCGCTGCAACGCGCTGCTCGTTGCACTTAGTGCGCACGTGTTGGTGGGGCGCGGTGTTCTGCTGCGTAGTAGACTTTGCCCGGGGCCCTGGTATGTGTAGCAGCAGCGTCTGGCGCGGCTACACAGCCGGAGCGTTGCAGCACCCAGATTCGGCTCGCAGCGGAGTAACAGCGGCGAATACTCCACACATCAAATATGAACCGAAAGTAAACAGCCGCCCCATAGACCGAAACGTGGGAACCGATCCTCATTCTGATAGGTCGAGCGGTCAGGACTGAGGAGTGGCCGTTCGGAACTGGTGTTAAAAAGTGGTAGAATAGGAAATTGGGTCAAATAAAGACAATATAATTCAGTGTAGGGATACACGGGGCAGCCTAAGATAGGAAATTACTAGGCGTAGGCCAGTCTAGGAGGACGAACAAACTAAAGAAGTGGGCAACGAGGAGAGGTGGCGCTACATGCTAAGCTATGTTGGTGGACGGTCCTGAGGCGCAGAGCCAGAGGCATTGCCTCCCAAGAAAGATGTGTTTTCTACTCGAGGGGTGGATCACAAGAGAGGAAAGTGTCTATTCTGCTCTGCAGAAAGAAAAAAATGGTTCAAATGGCTCTGAGCACTATGGGACTTAACTTCTGAATTCATCAGTCCCCTAGAACTTAGAACTACTTAAACCTGATTATCCTAAGGCCGGAGTGGCCGGAGTGGCCGAGCGGTTCTAGGCGCTACAGTCTGGAACCGCGTGACTACTACGGTCGCAGGTTCGAATCCTGCCTCAGGTATGGATGTGTGTGATGTCCTTAGGTTAGTTAGGTTTAAGTAGTTCTAAGTTCTAGGGGACTGATGACCTCAGAAGTTAAGTCACATATTGCTCAGAGCCATTTGAACCATTTTTTTGACATCACACACATCCATGCCCGAGGCAGGATTCGAACCTGCGACCGTAGCGGTCGCGCGATTCCAGACTGTAGCGCCTAGAACCGGTCGGCCACCCCGGCCGGCTTTTGCAGAAACCTCCAGTGTCCACACACGTGACCTGTCTCCCATGCATGTTATTCGCTGAACGGATCATGCAGTTCACTAGCAGCTTCAGCAGAGGGCTTAAGGCGTCTCTCGTCGGCAGCTTCAACCGAACAGAACTGCCTCAATTCTGAAAGGCAGGCAGCTTGTGTTACACATGCACAGCCAAAGTTATTCAGGGAGTAACTTGTAAAGATTTGACTGGAGATGCTAAATAACATTTTTTTTAAAACAAATTCCCTAATATATTCCTTCACTGATTGTCACTTTGTGCGTTTAAATTATTCTCTCGCCATACTGTGTATCAATAATTTCGAGGATGTGCTCATCACTCTCCTGCCGGTTTCTTCCATAGCACACTATATTGGCCAGATAGTGTCTAGATAGACAACACATTTTATGACTTGCAGGCCTGCCAAGACCGTGTGCATGAGCCGCTGAAAACATTCTGGTGTTCGTTTCACTCACATTGGCATCCGCTTATACTCGTAGTGCTCCTAATTCCAACTGAACGCATTGTTCTTTCTGTCTTTCTCGCCCGTCAGTATCTGATAGTATCCTCTTGCAGTCCACTCGGCTAGCCGCGCAGTTTAACGCGCTGCTTCCCGAGCGGGAAGGCGTGCCGGTCCCCAGCACGAATGCGCCCGGCGGATTAGTGTCGAGGTCCGGCGTGCCGGCCAGCCTGTGGATGGGTTTTAAGGCGATTTTCTATCTGCCTCAGCGAATGCAGCTTGGTTATCCTTATTCCGCCTCAGTTACACTATGTCGGCGATTGCTGTGCAAACACTGTCTCCACGTACACGTACACCATAATTACCACGCAAACATTTGGGGCTATTCTCATCTAGTATGACACGTTTCCGAAGGAGGTTGGGAACGTCCACTGGGGGCCGAACCGCACAATAACCCTGGGCTCGGTGTGGGGCGGCGGTGGGGTGGGTGGACTGCTGTGGCCTGTATCCTGTAGTGAACCACTGAGGGCTACGGCGGGACGAAGCCTCTCCATCTTTTCTAGGTCCCCAGTTCAATACACAAACACACACACAATCCTCTCACAGGATGAAGCATTGATAAATGCACTACCTGCCCAAGTTTGTCCTTTATATCGAAGATATTCAGAAGTGAAAATGCATTGACTATACTGATATCGTTTAATTATCTGCAGTCCGTCGTGAGTCTCCTCTTTTGTTTACCACTGGCGTCTGTCTTTCGTGGAACCAATAGTAACGGGGTATTCCATTTGCTCTCGCTTTCAACAATTATACCACATTTCAACATTTGCTCATTATGCTCTCTTAAGATCATTTTCTGTCCTTCCGGAAGCCTGTAGGAGCTGTCACCCACTAACTTCCCTGCATGTTCCTGTGCTATTGGAATGTTACGCTTAACTGTAGACATACATGACAATTTATCAACTGGTAGATGGAATGCATCTCCATACTCTAGGTAAACCTCAACTGTTGCACCTTTCTACATTTATATACGATACGATATTGGCCTGCCTGAGTTATTCCGAATTACGATGCAAAACTTTCAGGCACTGCAGCGACTACAGCCCTTATGAAATACATGAAATGTATTCGCAGTTGCGAATATGCAAAACCATCAGCTGTGCAATGGAATGACGACAGTGGAAATGTGTGTCGGACCAGGACTCGAACCCGGAATTCCCGTTTATTACCACTTTTTTAAATCTCATTTTGTTCGTTATTGTTCGTTGCATTTGCTCGGGAAGGACATCCCATGACATCCGTTTAAGTTCATTGTTGTTCCATCTACTCAGTTTTTTTGCCACAGAGGGCAGCTAACCTTCTGACCCAACACGCTGAGCTACCATGCCTTCTACCATTTGGCTATCCGAGCACGACTCACGGCCACACCCAAACTTCCATATGTCGTCAACAATGTGTCTGCAACCTGTACTCGTACGTCCATCATGTATATTCCTGTACAGGGAAGACATTATACTTGAACGTCGCTTGCCTAGTGTCGGTGGATAAATACGATATTGCATATGCCACCTGTGGGATGGTAGATGTACTGATAATAGTTTCAAGATCGAAAAGAAAAAGTTTTTAATGAGGATTTCAATAAGCAAGGTATATCAGAAAGGCTAGCATTATCACTAGGAATTACAAGAAATCGTTTTTTTTTTTTAAAAAGCGAAACAATGAATACTCAATAGATGAAGTAGCTAAGAATGCAGGGAAAACTGTTCTTCGAATTCCTCCGTACCACTGCAAATTAAACGCCATCGAGTTAGTTTGGGCCAGAATCAAAGGTTATGTCGCACCAAAAAACAGAAATTAAAAATATGTTAGAACAAGCGGTGAGAACAGTGACTGCAGGAGAGTGGAACAATTGTGCCCTTCATGTGGTGGAAATACTTGAAACACAAATGTGGAAATTAGATTGCATTACAGAGGAGAAAGAAGTGCGTTTTGTTGTAAACCTAAATGAAAAAGGTCAGGTTGGACAGAATCAAAATATGTTATCTTTCAAATGGTTCAAATGGCTCTGAGCACTATGGGACAACTTCTGAGGTCATCAGTCCCCTAGAACTTAGAACTACTTAAACCTAACTAACCTAAGGACATCGCACACACCCATGCCCGAGACATGATTCGAACCTGCGACCGTAGCGGTAGCGCGGTTCCAGAATGTAGCGCCTAGAACCGCTCGGTCACCCCGGCAGGCTGTTATCGTTCTTTTAACGTTATTGCAACTGGTATTGTTACTAAATTGGGTTGTGTTTGAATCTGCTACGCCGCCTGTCGTTTTTTTACGCTTTCTCTCGTTACACTGTAGCCCAAGCTCATAATGAGATTCCCGCGAGCGACACGCGCTTCCGAGGCACACGAGAAAGACAGGCTGCGGCGCGTACAATACGTCACAGCACGTGACACTACAGGTCTTAAGAGTGCCAGCAACCGTTTCCAGAGGGAAGCAAGTAACTTTTCTAGACAAGTTTAATAATTTTTGACTGTGTGTTTAAATGCATGCAAGTTCTCGGTAGCACACGGCAAAATTAAAACTTTTTTTTATAGGGTACCTTTTCAAACAAACATGATTTCCCGTGGGCCCTGCACAGAGATGAACGTTCGCGAAATGTGGTGACATCACAAGTTCGTTGCCGAGGCCCACGAGAAAGACGGGCCGCGACGCGTGCGTCACGAGGGTAGGCATGAGCTAGCTCGCTCGCTCAGCTCAGCAAACGAAATGCGTTTCTAATCGTGTTAACTCGTAGCTGGGTGTTTGCATACTAACGAGAATTGCATATTCTACTGAAATCTGCTTTTATAGGGTCTTACTCATTACTAGTGCTATAACAAAATACACAACTGTGCACTAGCTGTAATTTAAGATCTATGTTCTGCATAAATGGTATAACAGCTCGTTTATAGCATTTAGTCTCTACTGCTTAACAGTCATCATTTTATACAAGATGTAGTGCCTCATCCAACCGATAAAATTTTGTTATATGCAGTACAGTGTAACAAATTATTAGTAGCACTCCATCAATCAGGCCACGAGTGGCCTACCGGAACCATCTGACCGCCGTGTCATCCTCAATGGAGAATGCGGATAGCAGAAGCGTGGGGTCAGCACACCGCTCTCCCGGTCGTTACGATGGTATTCTTGACCGAAGCCGCTACTATTCGGTCGAGTAGCCCCTCAATTGGCATCACGAGGCTGAGTGCACCCCGAAAAATGGCAACAGCGGATGGCGGCCTGGAAGGTCACCCATCCAAGTGCCGACCACGCCCGACAGCGCTTAACTTCGGTGATCGCACGGGAACCGGTGTATCCACTGCGTCAAGGCCGTTGCCAAATTATTAGTGGGCATATGGACTTTCGATCGTTGTAGGACTAATAAACAATAAGACTCCATAATAGCGGATTCAGAGTAGAAGATGCAACTCTCATTTGCACGTAAACACGCAATTTCGAGTTAACAGGTGCTGAAGCATAGTTTTTCTGCTGATGTGAGCGAGCGAGTCAGGCCTGCCTTCGTGACGCGGCCTGTCTTTCTTGTGGGCGTCGTTCGTTGCAGGGCCCGTACATACAGTTAAGCCCGCACGTTGCACTGTGAAATCAGATCGGCGGCCAATTGCACAGCGTGCACGAAGTGTTTTCGACACCCCTGCTTCCACTGGAACAGGTTGTCGTCTGTCACGTGAAGGTTTCTGTTTCGTCCCACATCTCAGTGAATACACTACAGTAGTGTCTGTGGTGGTGCTGACCTTAAGAGTCATTATGCGAAATATCGATGACACCAGAGGTATTGTCTTAGATTGGGCAAGACGATTCGTAATAGGGGAATTAGCCGATTGACCGTTATAAAGAGGAGACTTGATCTGGCTGTGATGTTAGAATTACTTGTGTGAAAAGTAACTTAGAAAATAAATCCCGTTAGAAACGATTAACAACTTCTAAGTTTATCAGAACTACTACAATGACCAAGCTAACTGCCCTGGCTCAGGTGTACCCACGAAGTGCCCAGTCTTAAAACAAAGATGGTTACTGCCTGTTACTGTTCCATCTGCTCTAAAGTGCATCTGTCAGTGGCACCCAGGACAAAACACAGAGCCCCACAGCTAACTGCCTAAAAACACCGTCAGTCCTGACTGCTACCCCTACAACGACCAATGACGAGGTCTACTAGCAGCTTGCCTGCAGCTTCTCACTTCTGATATGACCCCTAATTTCCCCACCACTAGCTGGGCGGTCAGCGTGTCTGACTGCTACGCGGCGGGCCTGTGTTCGTTTCCCGGCAAGATCGGAGATTTTCTCTGCTCAAGGACTGGGTGTTGTATTGTCCTCGTTATCATTTCATCATCATCGACTCGCAAGTCGCCCAATGTGACGTCAAACGACGTAATTTCGAAGCTGTCTCGCCACCTCATGGCCCATTTTTGTATTTCGTTCTTCATCACTTCGTCAGAGGCTAGATAGATATACTTCTCTCTGTATGGTCACACACTGCGTCCTAAGCCCTTCATTGGCTTCTCATGACGTACAGTCTTCCCTACCAAACGGACCTCTCTCTTTCACCCCCTCGTCCCATGCTCTCTGCCAGCCTCACTATTATTACATTGTGACGTGTGATGATAATGTGAGTAAACTTGATGTATCGCCTATCAAGGGCTCACTGTCCAGTAATGCACAGGGTTTTTGTATATCTTTATCATGATAATGTTTACATAATTATACTTTTTATAATTTTAGCAATACCCCTCTTTCGGATTCGGGAGGACGACGGTTCAAACCCGCGTCTGGCCATCCTTATTTAGGTTTTCCATGATTTCCCTAAATCCCTAAATCCCTAAATCGCTTCAGGCAAATGCCCGAATGGTTCCTTCGAAAGGGCATGGCCACCTTCCTTCCCCATCCTTCCCTAATCCGATGGGACCGATGACCTCATTATTTGGTCCCCTCCCCAAATCAACCAACCAGCCAACCAATACCCCTCTTGTTAATCCATGACATTCCTATCACTCCCCCTCCCTGTTTCGTTTTCACTCACCCGGTTACCTTCTCTCCATTTTCCCCTTCTCCCTCTTTCCCCCTCCTCTCTCCTCTACTCCCACTAGATATGTATTTAAAACATTGACTGTAATTCCAAAACATGGTACTCTGATCTGAGATTCTTAACAGACGAGCCAGGGCGCGGACGTAACCATTTACGTAAATTCTACATTTCTGTACAGGGTGTCCGGGCTAGGAGTGTACAAAAATATTTTTTTATATTTCAGTACCTATTAAGGTTTATAGTTTCATTTTTCCAACATTGTACACAGGGACTCAAACATTTTATGCATGTAGACACAGTTCAGTTGGGCACCGCTTTTAGCTCGTCAGATATCTAAACCATGCACCACTTCTAGCCACATGTTCATATGCGTGACAGGTGTCATGGCCTCTACTACGTCGTAGATTCGATGTCTCAAATCGATCAGATCTCAAACTCTTGATCTGTAAACAATGTCCTTAATAAATCCCCATGCACTGAAATCCAGCCGGCCGAGGTGGCCGAGCGGTTCTAGGCGCTTCAGTCTGAAACCGCGCGACCGCTACGGTCGCAGGTTCGAATCCTGCCTCGGGCATGGATGTGTGTGATGTTCTTAGGTTAGTTAGGTTAAAGTAGTTCTAAGTTCTAGGGGACTGATGACCTCAGAAGTTAAGTCCCATAGTGCTCAGAGCCATTTTTGAAATCCAGCGCAATCAGGTCCGGAAACTGGGGGCCAAGGCAATGGGCCCCTTCTTCTCATCCCACTCTCAGGGTAGTGGGGTGGGGTGACATCCTGCTGGAAAATTACGTCAGGAGGCATCTGTGGAACTGCAAAGCTCGGCAACATGTCAAGGTAGGTGTGCCCTGTCACTGGCGCACATGCGCCATGCGACTCTGCGCTGTTGATGAAATGGTGAGGATCGTATCTTGGAGAGTGTCGATTGCGTATCTATCCAACAATATAAAATATCATGTACTTACGTTATAAAGTTTTGTTTTTTTATGCCTATAAAATATTAAACGGTACTTGTGCAGTTTTATTTTGTTTTAGATCCAGAGTGATCTAAACATCTAATTAAAAATGTGCAACTGAGACCGAAAAATAAATGATAATTGTTTTAAACATCAACGCGGTTGCTGGTTCTCTCGGGACTGTAGTGACTATTCTCTCAAGTTACGATTTCTTTTATTTTATTTCGTTGCCTTGTTGCGCTGCGATGCGTTGACGTGCGCAGCTGTGCTGTGGCTGCGGTCGGTGATACACCGATACTCTGATTGCGGCTGACAGGTAACAGGCCGCGTCCTGCGGCAGAAGCGAACGACAGCGGGCTACAGCTCCAGACGATAAAACACAACAGCAGGTATGGTTGCGGAAGTGTCCTCGGTGTGCGACGTCGGTGGCGCTGCCTGTCCTCAGCTACAACTTGCGACGTTTGGATCTTGCCGCTGCAGAACTTGTGACGGTGAGAGTGACAGCTACGAATCTTCTCGGCAAAGCGCTGGAGCGGACGCGCCGGCTGCTATAAAACTATAAAACACTTATCATCCCGTTTTAAGAAAACTATTCAGTGAAAAAATATCATTCTTTCGCATCTTACAGCTTGATATATTCGCTCAATGAAGGACTGAATTTATTTTCGTTATTCGTCATAGCTACTGTGCTGCACGAAAGTAAGCAAATGAGTGCACGAAATGTTTTAAGACTTTGGAGAGATAAAACCACATTGCGTAGACTTTGCGTATAGTTAATTTAAGGTAATATATTATTGCGTATCAAATGTAACCACCATATCGAAATTGTAATTAAGGTTAAGAGCGGAAAGATATCTGTTTTGTCGAGATAGTGGCTGTTATATCTGCGAACGGGTCGTTCGCCGCGCTCCCGAATCGTTTCCTGCGCATCGAGAATCAAGTGATCGTAAAATTCGCCGAACTTCATAAACGGTTCAAGATATCGAAACGAGGTTTTTGAAGTAAAAGCACGCAAAAGGACGTATTTTGTTGTATATTAACACTAATAATGTTTTGGCCAAATTTTTCAGCGGAGCGAAAACAAGACTCCCTATAAATTACACAAAAATGGTTCAAATGGCTCTGAGCACTATGGGACTTAACATCTGAGGTCATCAGTCCCCTAGAACTTAGAACTGCTTAAACCTAACTAACCTAAGGACATTTCATACATCCATGCCCGAGGCAGGATTCGAACCTGCCACCGTAGCAGTCGCGCGGTTCCGGACTGAAGCGGCTAGAACCGCTCGACCACCACGGTCGGCAACTTCAGGTGGTAAAACATTGTTTGTATGTTTATTTCAAGAAACCATTCCCACAAGAGGAATACCTGACAAGACGGAATGTTGCTTCGACAACACTGCTAAGCCCTAACAGAGAGACAGTGACAGCCTCTCACCATTTCATCTGCCTACCAGAATGAAGTAGTCGAGCCGCCAGCCTAACTGTGAATTCAACAGCAAGACTGTTACTGTACCTTCCGCAGCCTACCGAATATCGACCGCGATACATTTACTTCATGGGCAGGCGTTGACTAACAGTGGTCTATGCTTTAAAACTGCTGTTGAGGACGGTCAGGTGAGGACAGGTGATGTTGGGTCGTCCCTTCGTTGTGAAGCAAAATTTCAAGTTAAACCATAAATAAAATTTATTCTGATTCGGTATCCGGTGTCACCAGGAGGATGCCACCAGTTCAGAGGTGTTAAAACAGTGGGGCTGAGAGGAACGCATAATTGAGATAAGAGTAGGTGCATATGTTCGGTTCGGTAGCCACCACAGAAGAAAGCGTCGCCTTCGTCGCTACGTCTGTTTGGTGATCGCCGCAGCACCTCACGCCAAACATCCCTCGCATGCTACTGGCTCTCTGAGAGGACCGCGGAAGTAGAGGCGCCATGCACTATGCAGTTTTACCCATGGACAGCTGAGTGGTATTCACGTGAACAACTCGTGGCGTAACCTTGGTGCGTAGCCATGCTAAGCCAGCTCCGAGCAGTACTTCTACGTTAACTGCAGTTGAAAGGAAGATAATAAAAATTTTGTTATCTGCCTACCGTAATTCCTTCTGAACTAGCGGCCCTGCACACTCCTCCCCCTTCTTCAAGAACAGCAGCTAAAATTTACAATTATTTAAAGAAGTGTGAAGTTGCTCCTTCAGACAGGGCGGTGTTGGGCATAGGGGCCTTACAGAGTAAAAGGAGGGAAAGGCTGATATGCACATTGTGCTCATTACATGATCATGCGAAAAAATCGCCACTTCATCGCTACCTCGGAGATGCTGTGTCCCATCGCTCGTGCGCCGAATATAACACCACGTTCAAACTCGCTTAAATCTTGATAACCTGCCATTGTAGCAGCAGTAACCGATCTAACAACTGCGTCAGACACTTGTCTTATATAGGAGTTGCCGACGGCTGCGTCGTATTCAGCCTGTTTACGTATCTCTGTATTTGAATACGCATGCCTATACCAGTTTCTTTGGCGCTTCAGTGCATATGTAAATTAAAGGGGGAGAGGGGAAGAAAGGAAAGGAAAGGGAGGGAATATATGTAGGTGCAGCTGTTAAGTTTGTGCGCTTGTAACTAAAAAGGGCTAGCTGGCCAAGCCACGCAACAGGATAAAGTTGGTAAAATCCAGGTTGACATTGGGCAATTATAGGTAACTGTGTGTACATATTTCTAACATCAATGGCTAGTGATAAGTCGCCATGGGTATCAGTATCACTTATTCGCATGTGTTTACTTAGTCACGGAAATAATGCAATGCAAAGCCCTATGGGGCCTAATACTGACAGGCACAGTGCTGAAGTTCATTATGTGGCCCCGATGTCAAGGTATCGCTTCCAAGTATTGATAATGGATGCTCGGCATTTTAATTTGGTTACAGAGAGGTTGACAGAAGAAAAAATGGTTGAAATGGCTCTGGGCACTATGGGACTTAACTTCTGAGGTCATCAGTCCCCTAGACCTTAGAACTACTTAAACCTAACTAACCTAAGAACATCACACACATCCATGCCCGAGGCAGGATTCGAACCTGCGACCGTAACGGTCGCGCGGCTCCAGACTGTAGCGCCTAGAACCACTCGGCCACTCCGGCCGGTCTGACAGAAGACATTCAGTACTCTTTCCTTAACTTACAACCGGAAAAATTTAGTATAACAGGCACAAGGGACAAAGTTTACACGAAACATTCAACTATCTGCCTCGGTGCTACACGTATCGTCGAAGGCGAAATACACAATGTTACATCACGTAATGCGGAAAAGGAAACAATTTTCCAGTAATCATGAAGTTCTTCAAATGGTTCAAATGGCTCTAAGCACTATGAGATTTAACACCTGAAGTCATCAGTCCCCTAGACTTAGAACTACTTAAACCCATCTAACCTACGGACATCACACACATCCATGCCCGAAGCAGGATTTGAACCTGCGACCGTAGCAGTCACGTGGTTCCGGACTGAAGCGCCTAGAACCGCTCGGCCACACCGACAGGTATGAAGTTCTTCAACAGTTGCGAATGCAGTTATAAAGACACGAACACTTGCTGCAGGATAGGTCCGTGAATTGTTAGCACATGGTTCAATAAAAACGGCTTCTCCTATGTGTTGGGATAGACAGAACTAGGAATACATAAAAATACTCTCGCTTCGACGAAGGATGGCAATAGACATAATCGAACATGCAGGTTAGCGAGTCTTGGGTGCTTTAGGAAAGGGTTTTTTAGACAGATTGGAAGCAAGTAATGTCATCTCCAGTCGACGATTTCCAGTGTACAGTGGAGGTTGTCTGTTCACTCCGAAGTTACATGATGAAAACTACGGCGGTTGCAATATTAGTAGTCTTTAACGATTTCTTTGGACACAGGAAGGGGATAATGGGGCGGATATGAACTGGTAAGCCGGTAGACTGGGTAGTGAAATCAGAATTTACGGAGTTCGATGTTCTCATTCTATTCTATTCTTCAACGAAGGGTCACTGAATTTGGTATGATCAACATTAAATTTCTATAAACCAGTAGGGTGCTCGGTGGAGGCCAAGTCACAGGTATATGGATTAGACATCTAGGGCTATATAACATGTATGTGTTAAGAGGCTTAAGATGACAGCAAAAGACATTGTAGCAAATGTAATCAGAGTAATGGTTGACAATATCCATCTGGACACAAAAATCATTCATAACTCATGTGACGTCAGCTGTAGGATGCGAGTTACATTCTGACTTAAACACTTTCCAACTCTCCTCCCTACTATCCGATTATGTATGGGCACCAAAGTGTGGTGGTCAGTGATGACAGTGGGCCTGACAGTGTCAAAGTAATTACATGAACTACATACACATAAAATATTTGAAACTATTCACGGCATCACCAATACATAAAGTACATGTGCAATAACATCATATGGACAAAAACACATAATGAGCATCTAAGGAAGCAATATAACTAACATAAATACAGCGGAACAGAGGCAGTGAGTAAACGAGACAGTAGTCTTACCCCTACATAATTAATTAGGGCGCAAACGTCTCTTAAAAATGTTCAAATGTGTGTGAATCCGTATGGGACCAAACTGCTGAGGTCATCTGTCCCTAGATTTACACACTACTTAAACTAACTTATGCTAAGAACAACACACACACCCATGCCCGAGGGAGGACTCGAACCTCCGGCGGGAGAGGTCGCGAAATCCGTGACATGGCGCCTCAAATCCCGCGACAAACGTCTGCTTGTGGCGAAGATAATTGGTGTTGACAGGCTCGCTTAAGTTCTCGCTGAACGGTCTGTAATGTTGGTGAGGACGGTAAAAGCATTACTGCTCGCTGTTGCGGGAGGTTATAATGAATTTTAGAGTTAAATATAATCTATCCGTTCTGCAAGTGTGTCTATTAGTAACTTTTTTCTCTGTAAAGTTAGGTGCATGCATCTGATTTACGAATAGTGTTGTAGTAATGGAAAAATCGCAATGAACGTGAACTACATGACAAAAGAATTCTCAACTACGTGGATAGCAAGCAGGTTGTGGATTAAATGTTTATGAACGTACTCCATATCAGTAGAAGGGTGAAGATGATTCTTTGGGGTAATGTAATGAACGAATGAGAAGTTCTCGTTGCTGTTTTAAAGCAGCTTAGCTCAGCTTCTGAGCGTACCTGCAGGCAGCGGCGTTGCTGACGGCGAGGACGCCAGTGCAAGCCAAACCCGTTATGATTCCAGCTTCCTGTCGTCAGACAGCGGCGAGGTGGTAGCGCGAGTATAATAAAAGTGTCAAAAACTCTGGAACGTGTCCTTAGTTGTATCTTGACTCATTTGTTCCTCTAAACTCGACAACGCAACGTGTGATGGATGAAGTAACCCGTATAGTGTAAAGGTAATTAGGATTTCCCTAAGGAGGTCTGTGTAGACATGTGGGACTGCAAACGTGTAAAAGCATAAAAGTTGTTTCCTAACTTCTTGGTCTAGCAGGTAATAAACTTTGAATACTCTCTTCCCAACGGCTGTATCCTTGCTACTAGCAAAACCGTTGTATCCCTCGATGTAATGGTGACAGTTGGTGATGACGATGGTGTCTGAGGCAGGTCGTTGACACGCAGCAGCGGTGTTGATTCCTTGCCGAACTGAGCTATATCTTAGGTTGTAACCTGGAAATGGTGTGAAACGGGAATACTAGACATTATGGTGTATGAGTTTTGAAGAATTACCATCATATTGGATCGGCTGTAATGCTGGATGCTGTTATAGAAAGTCGGGGCTGTTTGTTACGTAAGTAACGGCTCATTGTTTGTGTGCGTGTCTTGTGGCTACCTGATTAAACATAGTACGAATCGGAGAAACATCATTCCTCTGATGCTAATAAGGTATTATACATTCAGGGTGACTCAAAACATAAGGTAAATGAATGTTTACTATGAGCGCAGGATGGGGTTACACTGAGAAAACACCGGAACGGTGCGTAAGGCATCTGTTTCGACTGAGGGTTACCATTCATGGTAGAAAGCTTGGTAACAGCTGTAAGTGGTGTGTCCGTCCATACACATGTATATAAGTGTGGCTCTGAGCACTATGGGACTTAACTTCTTTGGTCATCAGTCCCCTAGAACTTAGAACAACTTAAACCTAACTAACCTAAGGACATCACACACATCCATGCCCGAGGCACGATTCGAACCTGCGACCGTAGCGGTCGCGCGGTACCAGACTGTAGCGCCTAGAACCGCATATATAAGTGTGGTTTGGATAACATTTCCGTTGGTAGTAGGAGGGGGGGGGGGGTGGAGTTCTGAATACATGGTGTTTTGCAATGCACGTGGCATATCCACCATACGTCACATTGCGTCGATGTGCGCACGTGTTACGTAACGGGACGGTGCGTATAGCACAACGCGTGGCGCGGCCATCGAACGCAAGGTATCAACGGAGAAGATTAGCGATGGCTTCGTAGAGAGGAAAAACGGAAGGAAAGGTTACTCGAGGTAGTGACTGTAACGTCAAAACAACCCGAAACTCGCTCGTGTGGTACGGTTGTACATAATTTAGTAGCCATAGTCGGAAATCTGTCGGTTATCACCTGTTTGCTGCGTAGATCAGTCAGGGCGTGATGGCTAGCGCACCAATCCATTGATCAACCACTCTACCTCTCGTAGTAGCAGCTCTAGGCGTCAACGAACTCCAGTGCGAACACAACTTTACGGAGCCCACGTATGTTCATATCGAGGGGTTTGACGTCGCAGTAGCACCACAGCTGGGTCTGGCGGCTAGAAAGTGTGTTACCTTGGAGGAGAGAGACGGGAAAAGAGGGAGGCAATGGCGGGAGGTAGAGAGTGGAAAAGTGGGAGGCGCAGGGGGGAGGGGAGAGAGGGGAAAAGAGGAAGGCGCAGGAGGGAGGGGGGAGAGGAGAAAAGAGGGAGGCGCAGGCGGGAGTGAAGAGAGGGGAAAAGAGGGTGGCGCAGGAGGGAGGGGAGAGGGGAAAAGAGTGAAGCGCCGGATGGAGGGCAGAGAGCGGAAAAGAAGGAGGCGCAGGCGGGAGACACGGACCACGTGGTCATACGCTAGGCGCTCGAGGAAAGAGGTGGAGGATAGCAGGTAGACTGCGCCTTCGCAGTACAGCAGCGCAGCACGTGTCCGCCTGGAGATTCAAACATTTGACGGCTGTCACTCTGACGTCTCACGCGCCAATCTAGCAATAGCAACATTAGTTGTACTGTTAATTAATTTTACGGACGGAACAACATCACAGGGTTCTCTAATCATCCTCGCAGCACGGGTCTCTCCTTTATCTGACAGCCTACCGGCAAACAAACATGTCAGTAGTAGTTGGATGGAACGAATCACAAAATATGTTTCTCACTACAAAGCTACAAAGATAGTTTTAGGAATGGCATTATGTGCAAGCAACTGGCAGAAGAATATCAGGTTGTATTTAGATCGTCCGTAGTCAACATATTAGAATTCTTTGCTAGTACGCCACTTTCCTTGGTTTCTTTGTTTTGGTACTCTGGTTGAAATAAATTCAGTGGCAATATTATTCAGGACTTTGCTCGTAATTGTTTATAAAGCGACGTAACGAGGTGTAACCATCTGGCTACAGTAGTAAGTCTACAGCACTTGCAATATGGGTGTGAGAATAAAGTTGACATGTCTGTTGGTCTCTTCAAATGGTTGGTTCAAATGGCTCTGAGCACTATGGGACTTCACATCTATGGTCATCAGTCCCCTAGAACTTAGAACTACTTAAACCTAACTAACCTAATGACATCACACAACACCCAGTCATCACGAGGCAGAGAAAATCCCTGACCCCGCCGGAAATCGAACCCGGAAACCCGGGCGCGGGAAGCGAGAATGCTACCGCACGACCACGAGCTGAGGACTGTTGGTCTCTGCTCACGATTAAATATGGAATGCCTGAATTTCATGGAACACGATATGACCTAACAACAGTCTCAGATCTAATTCTTGTGTGTTCCTAAACAATGTGATTGTGTGCACGAACGCTCTCCTGGTACTAGTGTTGTCAGTAGACCACAAGGAAAACTGGGATAAGACACACTATTCACTTGTTTCACCGTACCTCTGTAATAAGGCAAATCTTAAACTAAAATAGGATAGAAATGACATACACATAACAGAACATCGAAACACTACGAATAGATGCAGTAAATTGACTCTAAGCTCCATGCAGCAAAGTACGGCGCGCAACTAAACACATCGGCAGTAGCCAAACAATTTCCATTCTATAACGCATGAGCAGAAACGGGCTAAATCAGCTTTGACTTCATACCGTGTGTACTGTTCATCCGTTCCTAACACTTGCAGTCAGTCTTGATTAAACATTTCCTCATTGATACTTACAATCTCGTCTTCCCCTTTGATTTGCATTACTGTTCGCTTGGGAGGCGGGCAGTAACGGGATGAGCTGCCTGTTCTACCACATCTGTGCTCAGCTGGCCACGGGTTATTGGCTTTGGGATTGTCTTGGTTGCTACACTTCCTCCTTCTTTTAGTATTAGAACCCTGGTGTGGTTTCTCCGGAGGTTGAGCGGTGGTGACTGCGTTTATCTCACTACTGTTTTTCTGATATGGCTGGTTTGCGGGTACAGTGCAGCGACAGAAACTTCGTCGGTACTGTACCTATGTACAGTGCCTCCTCATATGGACGAATTGACGGTACGTCGAACGGTAAGGATTGGGACAGTGCTCAGCGACGTGACCGGTCTGGCCACATCGGCGGCAATTTGCCACTTCCGCAAACACATGGCGAAGTTCACTTCTCCGTGGAGGCGGGGACACGAATCTATAAGCCTCGTCCCATAGGAACGCAACTCTGACGGCTTCATCCAAGGAAAAGGTCGTGTGTGTGTGGGGGGGGGGGGGGGGAGGGAAGGGAGGGGGGGTGAGAGGGTGGGGGGTTGGGAGCAACCTTAACCTGAACACCTATGTGAGGGTGTAGCCCTCTGACATTGACATCTATTGCTCGATACTCTGCTTCCTTTCTGAGCGCTTCATTTCGTGCAACCTTTGACCGTAATACATGTGTGCAGCACGAAACAGCCAGAATTATGTCAGCAAAAGTCTCAAACTCTTTATTCAGCTTGTGCCGCAAGGTAGACAACTGATCTCGGTAGTAACTGACTCCTCTCTTGTCAGAGTAGCGCTCTAATAACCTACGCGCCAGGGCATCAAACTTTCTAATACTCATATGTACTCCGTATAAATCCTAGCATCGTCCGCAAACCTGAAGCGACTGATCTTAAGCATAAACTCGTCGGGCCACGCACATATTTTTACAGTGTCCGGGACGTTTTGAATAAATGTGTAGACGTTTTCATTTGATTTTCCAGAAAAGAGGATATGAAATTCACAGCTGGTAGGGCGAGGTTGTAAGGCGCCGGTATTTTGGTCACCTTACATGTTAAAATTATCAATTAAAAGTAATCAGTTATGTTAATTATTACATACATTTTATATCAAAAAAGATCGATGGTTTGGAGAGCTGTCACTTCATAAGCGGATTGGTTTGATACTAGCTAGCTTCTTCCGGGAAAAATATTTTTCGCTGGCCGTAACAATGAAGAAGATTTGCTTGAATTTTTCGAGAAACATCTCGAAGGTTCTGGAAGCGCCTTGTAGGCTGCGGTTTCACATCCTACACGGATGGGAGGAAATCGCTTCGAATGGATAGCTGTGTCCAAAACAGACACTGGAGTAACGGAGGCTTGGAAGCGAGCGTGCAGGAGTCTAGCGAGAGGAGGCGAGCAGGACAGTCACAGAGCAACGTTGTTCTGAGGAGTTGCTGGCAACGTGTACAGCGACTAGCCTCTGTCTTACTCAGTACACTGTTGATTGCGCTACTTGAAGTGCGAGAACTGGTTGGTACTTCATTGTGGCGCTGCTAATTTTGAGACGTGCTCATTTACGCTTGTGCACTAGAGACAAAATTTCGCTCCTGGCCAGTGTAGACAAGTAGACTGCAGAACTCGAAAACGACTGCGATAGCTGAATATCTTCAACCATAGGAGCAATAATACGTCCATCGCGTAGCTGAATTTATTTTCTGGACGCCATGCTGCATCTCCATGCCGCCAGCAGTTTTCTACTACTCGCAAGATCCACACTTTGCTGATCACTTGAGTGATAGTTGCGCATCGAGCTAAGATAGGTAACTGTGAAGTTAAATACGAACTGTTCCACTAGTTTGTCTCGCTGTGTTTTTCGTTGTTCAAGTGGCTCCAAGCACTATGGGACTTAACATCTGAGGTCATCAGTCCCCTAGACTTAGAACCACTTAAACCTAACTAACCTAAGGACATCACACACATCCATGACAGAGGCAGGATTCGAACCTGCGACCGTAGCAGCAGCGCGGTTCCGGACTGAAGCGCTTAGAACCACTCGGCCACAGCGGCCGGCGTTTTTCGTTGTCTATGCCTGCCTAGGTGGTGGTCAGAACAAACAAAAAGGTTAACAGTATCAACCTTTGCAGTGTTCTTAGCAAACGTAACAGGAGACGCATATAGACAGTTAGGTGTTGTGCCAGTGTTGGATACGGTAAATAGTAGGATTTATAATGGTATATGTCTTAGCATCCCATGTTCTGTTCTTACACTTTCCTTTTTATTTTTAATTAAATATGTATTAATTGAATCCTCCTTTTCTTATTTAAGATTAGATAAGGAATAGATATACAGGGAAGGATCAAATGGTTCAAATGGCTCTGAGCACTACTATGGGACTTAACACCTGAGGTCATCAGTCCCCTAGAACTTAGAACCACTTAAACCTAACTAACCTAAGGACATCACACACATACACGCCTGAGGCAGGATTCGAACCTGCGACCATAGCAGTCGCGCGGTTCCTGACTGAAGCGCCTACAACCACTCGGCCACCGTGGCCGGCAGGGAAGCATCAATAAAATTAATTTTTCATGACAAGTACACGTCAGTGTTGTCGCGAAAATATGAGCCAGAGTCAGATACCGATAAATACACTACTAATATCACAGATGGCATCTTGCATAGAATTGGCTACTCCGCGCCGCAGGCTCGTGCATAAATAAATATCAATTCTGATAGTGTATGTTGTTTTTGTATTAACAAGAAGACTAAAAGACTAAGTTAAATAGACAAGAAAGAGCTCTGAAAATTTAACAGTAAATGTGTGGAAAAAGTAATACTTCAGATAGTTTCTTTTTACTATAGTTAAATCAGAGTCACGCTTTAGCATAACATTCGTAATATTAGTGGTAGAGTCTGCTGCACTTTACTCAATCAATTTATCTCTTTATTGTTGTTGTGTGAGTTCTGTTCTCACAATATTTTCGCCGTTGTTTCTGTCGTTATACTGATGTTTTTATGATATTATGTGTGCTAAGATAGGATATTATGTACACTCTTTGACATAAAACTTGATCGGCGGCCGGCCGCTTCAGGGGCTAAGACCGCGCCGATCGCGACATGGGACAATAAAACTGGCCACCTCGCTATTTCTCTAAGTCCGGTAAGCTGCACAATCTGGCAACACTGTAGACTGCGGCACTTCCTGGAGGAAAACTTGTCCCATGATGGAGAAACTATAGGCTGATTGCACCTGTGGTCTAGCGGTTGCGTGCGTTGTTTCTGTTCATAATGTCAGTGGATCGAGAGCAGCTGGCATAAAATATTTTTATAGCCTCTTCTGCCTGAATACTGAACACGTGAATGTAATAGTAGCGCAGATTCAATCTATTTCGCTTTCTGACACACCGATATCAAAATTTTGTCCAGTAACCATTTTGCGGCAGATTTCCAGCAGACTGTCCTCCTCTGGACGCCGTAATCGGCAAAGCTCCGGGATCCACTTGCTGGCTACCGGCAGTGGCCGTGGCGACAGCTGCGGCGTTGCACTCCCCCGTTCTTTATCGAAAGCGCCTGCTACCGCTCATCGCTTCTGATGATTTAAAACGCTTTATTATTAAATGTTGCTCCACAGATAATTTCTACGATTTCCATTCACACTCAAAAGAACGGAGACAGACGCCGTGATTAGTAAACGGGTATTATATTACATTAATCGGTGAGAGCGGAGTATGGCCCGAAATTAAGTTTATAGACTGGGACGAAATTAAACCACGTCATTACATTCGATCAATTAATAACTGCTTCATACCTCGTTTCTTTTCCTTTCAAAGTCAATTATTTGTGCAACTTTTGGCCAATATTCGGATGTTTTCGTCAAGCCAGAGTGAGCGTCTGTGGTGTGAAGTGTATTACAGTCTTGTTTCATTCTTTATGGTAAGTCTATGTGATAAATTGTGTGAATACCTTGCAACGCATGCTCTGTAGCAGTGCAGGAACACTGCACATTTGGTGTTCCATATATGGTTTCATGAACTATTTAACGTTGATCGGAAGTGATATATGACGAACAAAGCTCAAATTCGTATCGTTGACAGTCAATTTGAATCTTTTCAGGAACCATTTTACAGTGAAGCATCTTGGCATTCGGAAAGCAGACATCCATGATATTAACATAATTTACTAAGTTGAAATTGCACGAAGATTGATGTGTAAAGGCATTGTTCAGATTTCGTATAAGGAATTTTTACTAGCAGTTTGCAACTCCATTAATTAAAATTGAAAAGTTGTACTCAGCAGCTTTCATCGAGATTGGAACTGCAATCTCATATAGCCCAAGCGTCGCAGCACACAAGGGAACCATTTTTTTTTTTTTTTTTTTTTTTCCCACTGAGCTAACGACACACTGCCGGCAACAAGCCCACGATAGTCATTGCGATATTGCCTGAGCCTCAAAACGCAACCTTAAACCCACAAACAGGTGTTATGTATGTGAAGAACGCCGTTCTTGGAGTCCAGAAATTAAATACACTTTATAGGTGTCTCATCTTACAGTGAATTATATCGTATGAGTCTTCGATGTGGAAAACGAATGTCAAGTGAATTTAGCGAAGTAATGTCGGGCTACACCCGGAAGTAAATGCTCTATCACAGTGTTGACAAATACTTGCTACGACGGTGCCAATTCTCGCCTGTCTTACGAGGCAGCTCTTCAGCGAAATGCTTGCCGTGATTCTCCGATACGGTTCTTCAGAGGGGAGACGCGCGTGCACGTTCGGTTTTCCTGCGGCGTTCTCCCCTGACGGTTTCTGACGTCGCCTTGTGGGCTATGTATACATCTGAGGCTTTCAATCATCATTAATCCAGAATGATACACGTTTCACCCTCCGGCGTGGAAGAAGGCTGTTGACGCTGACATATCATTTCAACGTTGGGAAAGCAAAACGGATGGTTCAGTGTTCCTCATTCAGCGTAAAGCATGTGAGATAATTTTCCGTAACGTTCGTAATCACCTCAAAATTCAATCGAAGTAAAAATACATCGGAAGCGTGTTTGAACGGAATATAATGTAAGATATTAAACGCTTTGCTCCTCGATGTCGAATGTATCCACGTGCAATCTTTTGCAGCAACGTATAGAATGTCATGATTACCACGACAATGAAGAAATATGTTGGTAGGGATGGAAGCAAGAAGAGACTCAGTCAACAAATATTCGATTCCTCATGGCATTCATTTCATTTGACACGTAAGAAGAGGTAAAACGGGATATTACTTTCGTTAACGCGAAAGATATACCAGACATATGGATAACGAGAAAGTATGCGTCTTCATACGTTTCCTCCTTGAAATCTGTATGCTCTGTTATATACTAAGTAGCTTGATTATTGTTTCCGTAATGTTACGCTCTTGTTTGGCCCTTAAAGATGAACAGGTTCCAAATGCGTGTCTCTGCATGAAAGTAGTTGTTTGAACCCTTCCTGTATTGTTTGTGTTTTTTGCTTGGAATTCATGAAGCAGACCACTGTGCCTTCTCCCCTCGAGGGTTAGGTCTCAAAACTAAACCGTTTTTTATCCAATGGCATAATTTATTCAGACAACATCAGCACAAGACTATCAAACAAAGTCATCCATTTACAGTTGCAACACTCTAACCAGCAGCTGACCGAAGAGTAATCCACGGTCATGGTCCGAAATTAGCAGCTCTCTGCTACTGTGGCAAAGTCCGTACTACATTTTCGATTCCGCAGCATCTGTTTATCTGGTAACGCTGTGTTAAAACAAGAGGAATAGTTGCAGAGTTGTGCCAGCATATCTGTCCTCCATTGTCAACTTTATGTATCTCTTTTCTCCTGTAGCGTTGATCACGAGAAGTAGAAGTAAATGAGTGTATTCTGCATAACGTAACATTCAGTATTCCCTTCTTTCATAGCCACTCTTCATGTGCATCGATAGCAAATAGGGATGTGAAAACTCTTGCGAGTGAGAGAATGACAATAATAATCGTAACAAGAACAAGCAAATGATGAATGAAGTTTATTGCAATGCAGAACGAGAATGGCTGTGAAAATAAAAATCTATAAAAATAGGTTGATCATTGAGTTGGCACAATGCAAAATCTTCTTAGCATTTTGTTACTGAATTTAGTTCTGGATGTTTGCAGAAAAAAAGGAAAAGTCGATACTTCTCGCTAGTGTAATATAATGTGAACCTTAGAACACGACTCAAGCAGGTCTCCAAGTAGCTACCAAGGCAGTGCTGCAGTCTGTTCCCTGACACTGCTCTGATGACGGTTAATGCAGATAGTTCCGATTATGAAATACAAAACGTATTGCAGGTTACTTGTTAGGATCGTAACATTAAATTTGCGATGTAGATGGCACATGAACGTGACGACTATCCAGATTACTTATCAATATAAAAAGACAATATTATTTGAATGGAGCAGGATTACTCAACATGAATTTTGAAATTGGGTTACTGACCGCACAGGTGCTAAACGTCGTCAAGAGTATACCAAGTCCCAATCGCACTAACAGTATGAAGCTCGCGGCTTTCACATTGCTATCTGCACCCTACTCCAGAGAGCCCTCGGAGGAGCTGCACTAAGTTGCCGATGTAATGGAAGACCTTCAAACCGATAACAGATCACATATTGAAAAATACAAGCGAATTCTCTTGCAGCTTAAGCTTATTGTAACTAATCTAAAATGATTGGAGAGCAACATTGTCCTATTCAAAAAAAGTAAAATGTTACACACTGTTGACGTCAAACGGACATTATATACGTCCCGTCTTGTGTCCTACTCATCTATAATATCCGGTGTACTATCAAAATGATTATATATAATGGATGCTAATGTAATGCATCGATACCAGATGGTGGGTTCACAACACTATTGATGCGAAAATAAAAAAGCAATTCGCAAAAGCGCAGCTGTACTTTTTCGTACGTTTTCACCTCTAGATCTACCACAGATAATGTATACTGACAAACTTAGTCATTGTCCCTGTAGTTTTTTCCCTCTTGTTTCAGACCAAGTTGATTAAAAAAAGTACAAATTCGTGACTCTTACAGATGCTTCGAATCTGTTCAGTAATTTTGTCAGTAATTTTGATGTGACTTAAGATCAGTTAGGTCTACGATCATGGCAACCTCTGCGAACTTGTTAGGACACACTTACATGTGACAGGTATCACCTGATTTAAAATTTACTGAAAGGAATTGATACATCGTTTGCAGCAAACCTGGAACAGCTTTCGGAGGCAACTACCATTTTATAAAGTCACTACAACTACGCTGCCAAGGAATTCCAGCATAAACACTCTCATTGCCACAATCGCGGCTGCAGTATATAACTGATAAACTCGCAAAATGAAAGATGAGACAAGGGGTAGCTTCTGCATGAAATGACCTTGTATTCACAAAATATTCAGAATATTTCATAGAGAAGACAAGAAAACGTCAGGCGAATTTAGCAGAATAAATCTGTCCCACAGCTGCAAATCATTGTTATGCCTACAGGATTGCCAAGTGATGCCTACAACGTTGCAGTCAGGACCACGCTGACAGCAAGAAGAACGTGTTTTCGTAGCCTGAATATTTCATGATAGGATCCAGACATCCAATCTGTCGCGAGAGATTCTGCTCTCCAAATTTTTGGCCATGTGCCTACAATTTAGTAATAACCCTCTGATGGCTATTCCCATTGATGTGATTCGGATGACGAGAAAGCCCTGCTATGGGTTATCTATATGTTTACTGAAAGCAAGCGACATTACATAATAGCAGGAAGCCTGTCATATACTTTCAGATAATGTTTCCTGAACCTCAGACATATATCATTTTAGCATCCTTACCCCATCAAAAAGGATTTCTTGTTATTGCATTTGACATACAAGTTACAACTGAAGGCCTCAGGTGTCTTGCTTCCCACATAGCAAACAATGGTTACCACTCTCACTGTCGCATGTCATACCCTAATTCCTTCAGCATCATCTGGTTTAGTTTCGACTACAGTTCGTTATCCTTAGAAATATGTCCATATTTCAAAAAGTATAAGTATCATCTCTATGTAATGTTCACTGCGGGGTTACTCAAGAAGCTTTTCGAATAGAAGCGAAAATCGCTTAGCGGATGAGAACTTTACTTCGTGGTACACCTCAGAACGAAAGAAACAAAATAACAGGAAGAGCAGCAGGCTCTTCATACTGAGCGTGGGCACTGTCAACGCAGCGCCCTTAATTTGGCCATATTCCTCCGAATTTACTTCCCGATAACCCAAAGGCGCTGTCACTACAAAAATATCAGCATATTCACACAGGAATTTCTATCCACATGTAATTGCTAGAATACCTTGCTACGTCAGGTATCAGGTATGTGTTATCAGACGCTCGATCTGAGCTGTTGATTTTTATTGAATCAACCTGCTGTGTTAAGGAAACTGATCAGAGTAACTGAATGAGTTTATTATTTTGGTATAATGTATGAAAACCCACTTTTCCCACTTATCGTATCCTAAATATACGTCGACTGGGTTGAGAGGACGGCCGGCGAGGCCGTGCGGTTCTAGGCGCTTCAGTCTGGAACCGCGTGACCGCTACGGTCGCAGGTTCGAATCCTGCCTCGGGCATGGATGTGTGTGATGTCCTTAGGTTAGTTAGGTGTAAGTAGTTCTAGGTTCTAGGGGACTGGTGACCTGAGAAGTTACGTCCCATAGTGCTCAGAGCCATTTGAACCATTTGTGAGTGCTCGGAACCATTAGTTTATAAGTAGGAATGTGTTGATTTACCATAATTTTTTAGTAATGGTCAATTTCAATTCATGATTTTGGTTAGTTTGTATCAAAATCTGATCTGGAAGTGCAGGAACATATTAACTCGTGGCTTCAACTAATCGAGCTGCTACGAGAAATTCATGGCAGAAAGTAATGTTCTTAATTTTGATCTGAAAAAATTAATTTTCAAAGAAGCCATTTGTAGCTTGCATGTGTTTCAATTTGTATTTTGACGGGTTTCTGAAATTCATGGATGAAGGAAAGGTTGCTAATTTAATATGAAAGAATAAGAAGTCACGTTTTGTGAAATGAGTCAGTAGAAATTTACGTGTGAAGCTGATTTTTAGAACAACAGGATTTGAAAGATACGTGGGAGTCAGTGAGACCGGTTTCCTGAATTAAATAAAGGGGAACCAGCATAACAGTAATTCGTGTAGCCATGCTATGCAATCTATACACGAACTGTAAGTATTGTGAAAAGTTCTGTGTGTGTATTTATGTATCTTTTGGAAGGGAGGTTTTGGATGCTATATTATTTAATGGTCTCGAGATATTATTAGGAAATCAGTCTAAGTAACTTGTGGAGGTTTTTTTTTCAGTTGGAATAACGTGCCGCGCACGAATATGAGCGGAACGTAAATTTCAGAATCGCGACCGCGCGAACTTTCCAACCACGCGAGACTTAGTTAACATCGAGGCACATCGATAAGTGAGAGGTGTTTTTGGGATGAGACAGTGATTGAAGAAGTTACAGAATTTTTCTAGAACTAGTCCGCGTTGAGATACGATCATTGCTTTGTCCAATGGTAATAAGAGTGATAGTGTGTGGCTGTGACATTATGAATCAAGCATTGTGGGCTATCCTTCGTTCCCTCCCGTAGGTGAGACAATGGTTATCTTCGTAAGAAACCATAGGAAGTAGAAATATCTTTATATGAGCTGTTACAAGATCATCTGTTAGGGAATTTAATCCTGTATGTTACTGGTAATACCGTTATTATGTTTTGAGAGATGAAAGTAAGACAGAATGAAACGAAATAGATTGTAGAACGGAGGAGGAGTTGTTATGCAGGTCCAGTTACGATTCCGGTTACTTACGGTTTTTCTTTAAACACCGTCAGGTGATTAACAGTGTACCAAATTTGGGGTTAATACTACAAAATCAAACATTTATCCGTTGTGCATACATTTGTTTATTTATTTCCTTGAGTAAAGAATTTAATTAGTAGTTGCTATGTGGAAGAATCACGCAGTGACACATTTAATGAGAATACACAGGGACCATTTAGCTTTAGTAGGTTTCCGGAACACTTTAGGACCACGCAACTGGTTTGACCTTTATTTTTCTTTCAGTACCCTACCCATCCTCCCTCGTTTTCTATAATTGCTCGAAGGCGTCTGGGAAGTGATAAGGCTAAATTCCTCGAGAGGTTGAGATGATCGTTGATCTCCCACCATGTATTCTCTATATTTTCCCACAGAGTTTCCGAATTCCTTGACCCAGGTGGTAACGACCTCGTAACCTCCGCCCACATATTTTCAATGGGGTTGAGGTCTGGTGATTTTGGCACGAAAGGAAGAAGTTTTATTCTCTGCTGATCTTGGAACCAGTTCTGGACTGCTAGGCTATTATGAATCGGGCTATGATCCTGTAAAGAAATGATCATCCATTAATTTCGAAATTCAGTACTTCTAATACTATGAATACTTAATTTCCATACTGTGAAAAAATTCGACAACTGCAATGGCTGTGTAGTCTAAGCTACAGGTCTATAAATCATTCGGAGGATTCCACAGTCCAAAATACTTTGCTGAATGGCTGTGTAGTCTAAGCTACAGGTCTATAAATCATTCGGAGGATTCCACAGTCCAAAATACTTTGCTGATAGCTGTTGACAAAAACCTATGCTGACAAGGGGAGGGTGCTGGGACGGAGATCAGGATACAGAGCGAATGGTAATACAGTTTAAGGCGCCAGTTATAACACACAGGTAGGCCTTCTTTCTGAATATGGTTCAAATGGCTCTGAGCACTATGGGACTTAATATCTGAGGTCATCAGTCCCCTAGAACTTAGAACTACTTAAACCTAACGAACCTAAGGACACCACACACATCCATGCCCGAGGCAGGATTCGAACCTGCGACCGTAGCAGTCGCGCGGTTCCAGACTGAAGCGCCTAGAACCGCGAGACCACTCCTATGCTTTGGTAATGATGAGGTCGAGTGTAGGTTGTTCAATACAGTGCAGCAGTCTGTTGAACTGTTAGACTCGTTGCATGGTTGTAAAGCTAATCTGCTTCGCTTATTCAAAACGATTGATTGCCTTCACTATAGAATTCTTTCTTCTGTACATCCACTGTCAAAGATATATAGAAGAAAAAAATCTGTTTTATAGTGAGATATTCTCTACGGACTTTACACGTGCTCGTTCGCTCAATGTGTTGCATTTACGGAAGGCGGCCGTGGCCGCTGACGTCACCTGTTCACACCTCGTGCCAACGCGGCCCCGCGCTCGGAGTAAACGCCTGCAGTTGAGGTAAATGGCTGATTTCAGGAATGTTAATAAAATAATCTTCCCTTCATATTAGTGAGAACTAAATATCACTACGAGTACGTATCTTTATGTAATGCTCATTGCTCAAGAACAATTCGTGTATGCAACGTTGCTGTTATGACTAAGATCAAGAAATCTGCAAATCGTAACCCAATTCATATATTTGCATGCACCTACGGAATATTAAACATGAAAACAGTTTGTTTCTTTGTCATATAATTTTTAATCAAGGCAATGCGGGCAGTTGCCAGCTGATATCAAAACTGAATGTAAAGGATGAATAATGAGAAAGATATACAAGAAACAAATCTCGAACCCATGAACAACTGTGTACTATCCTGGAAACGTGCTGATCCGGCTATCACACAATTTCAAAGGATGAGAAAACCATCCTGTCCACTTTTCGGGGACGATATTTCCTGACAGAAAGCACACTAGGGTGAGCGGCTTTAGGTTGAGACACAAGGAACCTCAAACTACGTCACCAGTACGTTCACTCTCCGATTCCTAGCCCCGTCACCACGCACTTCCAATGTCAAAGTGGCTGGCAGAAACCAGCGCGAACGACCTGGGATTTGGTGATACAGGCCTCGTCTCTCCTGTTTGACAGATGTGTTATCATTCACCCATGCCAGGAGGTGAGGAAATGCACTTACGAAGACGTTGAACACATTTTAATTTTACATGTGGACTTTACTGCGCAGTTATATTCTAAGTTACGGGAAGTGACCTGGAGAAAAAGAGTGTATACCTTGGGGGAAATGTTATAGATCATAACTGTAATGTTAGTAAAGTACTGTAAAGTATATTTTATCTCATGCTTAACTTTAAGAGAAAAATCAGTCAAGGCAGTCAACAGTGAAAAGTAGAGCATGCCTCCAAGAAACGTACGAATATCGTACTATTTTAATAAAAGGAAATATAGATCGGTTTATTGGGGCAGGCCAATTCGGGAACAAAGTAAGAACAACCAAATCAGTTACAGGTTCGTATGTGCTGCTAGTTAAAAGAGAAGAAATGAACCGATAAAGAAATAATGCCTTCATTGATTTAGGAATGGTTCGAAATGGAAGGTATAATTTTACTATTATAAAAAACTGGCCTGGATTGAGTTGATTAGCTCAATAATCAATACAAATGGAATAAAATGGGAATATGACGTCTGGAAATGAGTAAGCGAGGACGTCCTTTGTCTACATATCTGCTTCGAATATAGGGTATTAAAAACAAGAAATCCATATTTCGAGAGCTGATAGGATGGACAGAAATAAGACAAACATATTCAGTAAACAAGAGCAATGAGTCTGAAATGATTATCTTAAGAGCAATGAGCACTTCCTCACCTTTACCACTGTGAAAAACATCTGTCTTTCTACTTAAAACACTTTTCTTGTACAGAAGTGCGTGTAGCTCTTACGATATGCAGTTTGTCTTGTTTTAGTCCATACTACCGACTCGCAAAGTATGGAAAACCACTTTCCTTAACACCGTGTATATATATTACAGAAGCAATACAAACAACGGAACAGTTAACATTAAAAGTTAAATTCAATTGTGAAAAGATACGCTGCATCACATTTGTTAACAATTTCCTAATCATTCCAGATTTAGAAACAAAATGAACAACATTTTGCAGGTATTACCCGAAAATCGAGAAGATAATAACACTGGAATGTAAGAACAACCACCAATGGTAATGGCAATGAGAAAAAGTAATAAACATAGGAACACAGCAATAAAAACTGATGGCATTAAAAGTATAGCACTTCAGCCACGCCAGGACCAGAATGAGAGAGAAATAGATGCTTAACAAAAGTAAAGCGAATAAAAGTGCTAGCAAACCATTTATGTTTACGAATAATATTCTTTCAAGTAAACATACAAGTGATAGAAACATAGAAACACACTGCAAAATGGACGATGTGGAGTACTCTTTTCTTTGGAAGTGAAAGACTGAATCTGAAAAAATAAAGTATAATCCGCCTACAGGTAACAGGATACAGAATGTTGTGGAAAATGACCAAAACAAGGTAGACGGAGATAGAAACGAATCGCAGAGTCGTGTAAGAAGTAACTGTGGAGAGAAGCCTAAGAAGAGAAAAGGTAAGTAGGAAAATTTATGTATATCAGTTCTTGCCACTAACGTAGTCAAGGACTCACAACGTCGTACACCTTTGTTGGCAACTGTGTTAGTATGAGAATGATTTGCGGTTGTGGGGCTACATTGTATCTGCTACATCCATTTAATATTTTCTTGTCATCTCGATCAAATATTGTCAATAATTATCACAGAAGGAGTGGTTTTGAGTTAGGAAACGTATTTCAGTTCAAAATGGTCGCTTCATGCGAAAGGTGGTCGTACTCTTCATGTTTCACGTTGGCAGCTGTATACGTCAGCTACGATTATGGTAAGGGCAGTATTTACTACTGTGCGAACAAGGCACTGCTGCAGTAAAGTGCTCAAATTGTGTAACCATAGCTGCTTTTTTTTTCATTAGTTCCAGTTGTTCTGCAGAAGCTTGATCTTATCAATTCCTTCCGCTAGTGCTCTTTTTTAAGTTCTAATGACTAAAGGACCAAACTGCTAGGGTCAACAGTCCCTAGACGTAGAAACTACTTACACTGACTTTAACTTATTCGAAGGACAACACACACATTCATGCCCGGGGGAGGACCCGAACCTCCGGCAGAAGCGGTCGTGAAATCTGTGACACGCCGCACTCGACCGCGCGGCCACACCGCGCGGCAACTACTATTCTAAAGGTCAAAACTGAGAGACTATTCTTAGCCCTCCGTATCGTATGTGTTTCGAAAACCTCTCAGGATTTGCGACAGTAGTATTCTTCGCGAATGCCAATCTACAACAACAACCAAACAAGCCTAAGTCCCTGAAGAGACTAGAATTATCTGTCAGGGACCCGAATTTGTGTTGTTTACATCATCTCGGTGTCAAACAAGACGGTAACAGTCACTGAAGCAATACACGAGGTTATTATTGATGTGCCCGCAGCTCGTGGTCGTGCGGTAGCGTTCTCGCTACCCGCGCCCGGGTTCCCGGGTTCGATTCCCGCGAGGTCAGGGATTTTCTCTGCCTCGTGATGGCTGGGTGTTGTGTGATGTCCTTAGGTTAGTTAGGTTTAAGTAGTTCTAAGTTCTAGGGGACTGATGACCTTAGAAGATAAGTCCCATAGTGCTCAGAGCCATTTGAACCATTTGAACTATTTAACACAAAATGACATTAAAAATTTAAGTTATTCACAAGCAGCTAGTTGAGAATATGTATTAACATTAAATGACACGACGAACCGTCTTGTTCTGCATTTGGATTCAAACCCAGCTCATGCAGACTAAGCAAAGATTTCGTGACTGACGGACACTAACAGTCATTCCTGATTAGGCATACAGAGAGTGATATACCTCGATTTTAGACAGTATCAGTTAGCAAATATCAACTTTAAATTGCATAACGCAAACATTTTTAACAGACGCGAATTCCTACCCAGCATCTATTGTCCCTGTTAACGAACGACGAGAGATGTTAAATATTGCTTCTTCACAAGTAACTTACTTGAAATGCCGTGAGGTAAAGCTGTGTGTTGGACACGGATTCGAACCCGGAACCTAATCGGATTGCTATCGAAGCACAGTCAAATGTGACATATCGGAATTTTGCGGCAGTAGCTAGATGTTTTAACTGAAATGACGAGACGAAACATTAATTTTTTCCTTCCCAGGACTCCAACCCGGCACCTATCGCTGTTATATTCTAGAGAAAACGAACGTTAAATATAGGTTTGTTGCACCAGCAGTGACATGTGAGCATGTTTGAATTGAAATAATATGACGAAGAGTTCAGCGCTCACTGGGAATAGAGCCCCACACATATCGTTGTTGACTACACACAAAGGTAAGTCAGCTACCGAATTGTTCTCCACCAGCTGCTCAGAATAGCATCTTGAACGTACAGTCATCTCGCAAATAGTTCTGTGTCTCACTGAGAGTTAAAAACGTCAGATATCGTTAGTGTTGACAGCGAATGAAAATACATTAAAAATCAAAATTATTATCCACCAGCAGATAGGTGTTCTCATGATAGAGCTTGATAATACATAATTAAATCTTTAGTGCCGGCCAGGATTCGATCCCATTCTCACGTAATATGTGAAGGTGTTGAGGAATCTGCAGTTTTGGACAAACAACAAATTGTAGCCGAGCTGTATTGCCACGAAGGGATCAAATTCCGCGTTAAGGGCGGTCTGAGTTGCATTCCCAGTTCAGAACCAATTTTATCGACATACAGAAGCTCAAATAAAAGATGGAATAAGTGTCCTGTGACCATACATAGCGTTTGTGTCGTCACTTGAAATAAATAACTAGTATAAGAAAGGTTACTGGTGATAGAGTTTCTACATGTCGCCACTCCAGACTTTATTGTGGTTCAACCTACCGTCTACTTGGTAAAGAAGGAATATCATCTTTAATGTGAATTTTCAGACCACGCAGCCATTATATCTCCTCCACTTGGTGTAGCCAGGAGAGAATGGAATCTGTCTCTCCCTATCTAAAATCATTGACAGAAGTGGGAATCGAACCCAGACCATAGGTATAACAACCTACCATCCGTCCAACAGACCACGAAATCCTATTCTCTGCGAGTCATTTTTCTATCGTAACGCAGTTGCGCCACACTGGATGAGAATTCTGACACACAGGCGTCCTGTAGTAATTTGCAGCATGTTCAGTAAATTCATTTACCTGGTTGACCGAATCACCATGAACTAAGCTGCCTCGGCTACCCAGTGCATACATTCGACTATTTTGTAATCACAGAAATAAAATCACATAACTGCCACCTACACACAACTGCCAACAGTGTAGGATGCAGAAGTTTAAATAGGAAGTGTTCCTTTCCACTTGAGCTATTCTATTGCGCTATCTGTTACTAGAAAACGTCGCTCAGTCCAAAAGAAAAGCTGTAACTGTTTTTCTCTCAGAAGTCAAGACCTGGCCATATGCATAATCTCACAGTGCTGTGGAATCCAAAAGTTCTGGAGGAATAGTTGCCGAGCTCTGGAGCTGTTGTAGCTACGTGTCAGCTTGTAGCATAGATAAGATGTCGCGAGTTCGAATACATTCAGTGCCACATTTAATAAAACGCAATTCTGCTCTCTGCTGAAGTTATCAATCTAATGGAACTTTGAACTTAATTCCCTTCACTTCTCAACCCAAAGTAGTCGCATGTGGAAAAAGGACTAACTACTGTGACATTTTGTTCTGTTCAGGTTTAATAGACAGCAGGCAGCAGATGCATCTCGAAGATGTGTAGGGAGAGCGCATCGTGCCATAATACGTCAGAAAAGTATTTTCTGCATTAGCTCTCGTGTGGTAGTGATATTTTATTCTTCTTCAAACTTTGACAGCTTTATCTCAGAACAAGTTTTCTACATGCATGTAATCAATAAACTGCATGTGCATTGTCAGACTGTCATAGGTAACATCAGAGAATTCGCATATATCGTTGATGATTAATTTCTCTCTCATGTTTACTATTGTTTTAACAACACTAAAGGAAACCTTACGAAAATTGTGCACTGTATTATAAGAAATGAAATAAAACTAACCATGATAACCTTACGACGAAAGTATCTGTACACAAGCATGCCTCTATCGACACGAATTAGAAAAATACTACTCAATTAGATTTTGATTGGGTCTGTGTTTAATTGGTATGCTGTGTCATACTCAAGAAGTATGCAAATGTGGCATTTCATAAATATAGTTACGTATTCCTAGAAACCCAAAATTCGCTTGTCAGCAGCGGAAAGAGGCGTTACCTGTTGTGCAGCATTGTAAGTTTTTCAACATTGCACTTTGAGCTGAAAGCGTTTTCTTGCGATTTCCTTATTGATGTTTGATCTGACTGCTTGTAGCTCTTTCACAGAAGGGATAAAAACGTTACAGTCAGTGAGACTGGAACTGCGAAACGTAACAGACGCTGTTTCACAGGTCAGCACGTTACCACAGAGCTGGCGAGGAGGTACGGGTCTCAGCTTCCTATTTCGAGGGCAATAGTAACTAGAACTCGTAAACCGCTATTTAACGGTCGAGATTAGTTGCGATTTCCACCTGCAACGACTTTCCTGGGCTGAAAACCGTAAATTTTCAATCTTTTGTTACCCTTCAAGCGATAATAACTCAGATTATTCAATGGAAATGACAGGTAAAATCAAGTGAACTTTGAGGCTTAATTCCGTGCACACCAGGAAGTAACTCGTCGATCACAGAGTTGCCAAACATACGTTGCCTTGTTGCCAAATCTCAGTTACAGTACCAGCAGGAAGAAGACGAACCGATGTGATCCTACAGCGGTCTGGGAAGTGACCATAGCTGGTGTCTCCAAGTCGCGGCTGCTACGGCCTGGAATACGTAATGCGTCTGATTCGCTTTCTGTAACTAGGTTTAGGGACTGGAGCGTAGTTACTAATAATACTGAGAACTGACTGCAAACTGAGCATCATAAATCAGTAACTCTCATTGTTGTTTTTATATTTCTTTCGTAAGTGTACTCAAAACTAAGAAAGTCATTCACAGGCGTTTTCGTGCCTCGCCGATAGTCGAGCACAACAAACAAATAAAAAAGAAAAGAAAGTGTGTGTGTGTGTGTGTGTGTGTGTGTGTGTGTGTGTGTGTGCGCGTGTGTGTGTGTGTGTGAGAGAGAGAGAGAGAGAGAGAGAGAGAGAGAGAGTGAGGGGGGGAAATAAAAAGCAATGAGAGAGAGTGTAAAAAATTATTGTAAAGAAATTGAATCATGGTATTTAAAGAAATTTTTCATTAAAATGACACGTTCCACATCATTACGAAATGTCGTATTCATGATCTATTGAACAAGAGGTAATCTAATGTAATCTAATCTAATCTAATCTAATCACATCATATTGATGATTAGCCATGAAGAGTCATGAATTACCGAAAGTTTTGCCAATACCAGTAACCAAATCTAAACTTGAAAATAAAAGACGACAATTTTTGTAATAAACCGTGACTCCTATCAAGACCCTTTCGTCCCTGTTATCTAACCACGAAAGATGTCTGATATACCTCCATTCTGAAGTAACAAAGTGTGCATGCATTTAAAGATGAAGTGCATTATGTGAAGTTCTGTGACGGAGATACGAACCCAACACGTAATCCGATTGTTAACTAAGAAAAATCAAATGTTACGTATCAGTTTTTCTTACGAGCCGCTAGGTGTCTGAATCTAAAATAAGGATACAAACTTTTGTGCCTAAGCGACAATCGAACTGCACACCTACCGCGCATCCACGAATATAGCATAAGTATCAGTTGCTTACTCATGAACAGTAAGATGTGTGCGTGTTTGACCAGAAATAACGACACCTGTTGCGATTGTTGACAACACATGAACAGACATTGAAATTGCGCGTTAATTTTCACTAGCAGGTCGGTGTGCACTTGATAAAGCTAGAAATGAAATTATGAATATTTTTGTACTGGATCAGGTTTCAGACCCACATACTTACCTTTGGAGGAGACCTAGAGAAGATTGCAGTCTTGGGAAAAGGAACGAAATGACTGAACTATACTGTTCCGAGAGATTCAGATCCTCGAAAGAGGAGATACGAATTCGAATCACAGTCCAGCACCAAATTTTTAAACGTCTCTAGTTCAATCAAGTACAAGTAAAATAAGAGCCCTGTCCCTTTAAATGGCTATCGGTTCATCAAATAAAATAAAATTTGCTAATGTGAGTAAGCTTACTGGCGACTGTATTTCTGTTTACCATGATTTCCGCTGTGTCATTTCCCAACGTAAACCGGCACTGCCCAGTCGGTAATGAAGGAACGTGATGTTTAAGGCGGATTCTGGATTATAACGTCTTTCTCTTGAGGTTACCAGAGGTAAAATAAATATGTTTGTGCCTCTTAAAAGTAAATGCCTGAACCCACGCATTGCACCTGTGATAGCTCGTTCCACCAGACCATTGTGGTCACATTACCCAGCCCCAGGAGTGTGCTGTAACGGATGATGTGCTTAGCTTACAAAATTAGTCACGGTGGAAAAAATGCGAGTCTATTAAATGGTCAAGTAGAAGCAAGCCTCTGACGCAGAGATTATGCTATTCTCATGTCAGCAGGATGTAAAGACTCTTCTAGGCATCATAGGCTGGATGTGAAGCCATTTTGATTTTTCACAAATTCAGCAAATTTCGTAGTTCTAGAAAATCCACTGTGAAGTCTGAAGTTGCCGGATAATTCGATTATTACTGTTATTATTAATATCATTTTATTCATACCGCTGCTGGAACACGACCGTAGTCTTGAGGTAAAACGCGAGACCAGCTAATATGACGTCTGGCGACCGAAAGCACATATCGACAAAATTTTTATCGCCCCTTTCCTCTCGGTGCTGAAGCTATGAGTGTAATACAAGCGAATCTACAATATCATATTAGCTGGTCTCGCGTTTTACCTCACGACTACGGTCGTAGTCAAGAGTAATGTACTAAGACTGGAGTCAAGACTTCCTCTGGGAAGTGCCGCAGTCTACATGTTGCCAGATCGAGCATATTGCCAGACATAGAATTCTGAGAGGAGCATGACTGTATTGTCCACCTTACGTGAACGACTCGGCGGTCAATTTTTTGGTCTGAGACTGTATCTACAACACATATTGTACGCTTAAGACCCAGAAGAATTTAAAACAAAATGTATTTTTTAAGAGAGCAACGTTAACCATACCGTTCGAAGTATTCATAGTATTGTATACGTCTGTGTAAACGCCTTCCAATGACCACTCAAGAAAGACAAGGATACACAGTCTAGCTTCAATATTATAAATACGCCTCAGTTTGTGGATGGACTCAGACTTAGGTTCATAATAATTCTGAAAATTTAGCAGCCCTGTACCCATTGGTGTTAAACTCGTTTTCAACCAATGATTCCCACAGCTACAGGGATACTACTTGTGATACCTCTTAGACAGAATACTTAAGCAGTGTTATCAGACGAAAAGATCAACCTGACACAAATTGTGGGAAGTTTGTTTTACAACTTTCGTACCTGGATATTCAGCTTTTTCCTATTTGAGATATCTGTGAACGTTGCTGCTTAAGACAATTTAAGCAGAAACTAAATTCCCTCAGCTTCGACAATGTTTAAAGAAATCGTCTTATCGGCACTAAATCGTGGTTTGTGAATTGTTTACCGGCCGTACTCTTCCGTATTTTGCCGGTTGGAAGGCGAAAGCTTACTGACAAATTTCACACAGAAATTACTGTTACAGTGTAGTTATGGAGCCAAATGAGTGAATTGCGTATTTTACGGTGAGAAAGAGCACTGGCTAACAGTCTTCGCTACATTCGGTTATTTAAACTGGTGTCACTCTGAGCTAGACCTTATGGTCAGCGACTAAGTCTAAGGTCAACGTTTCGGATGCGAGTTTGCGACTGCGAAATACTTTCCTACATTATAGAAGCGAATATTAAATTTGAACTAATATTGCGAAAATTTTGTACTTGGACAGCTTAGAATGAAAATACTTCTGTTTATTGCAAAGGGAAACAATAGATTTTCTAAAACACTGTCTGTCATACACTACTTGAAACAGGTCATGTCGACCACATCATGTGGAAGAACTAACAGCAACGTATATCGGAAGGCAGTAAGATCACTTGCCTTTTGGTTTGTCAGTACTCGATAGCCATTTCTAGGCGAAAGTAAATGAAGAAAGGCAGTGCGATTTTGTTACCACGTAATGTCTTCGTCAATTACTTTAGTTTTAATGTAATCTACGACTAATTGCTGGTGTTTGATATTAACATGAAAAGGATTCCGTAGACAGGGAAAGAAACTGTTCATGGGAAACTACTTCTATAGTGACCAAAAGGCATTAAATGATGTTCAAGCACTTGAGTTCCAGCAGCGGTATAATTAAAATGATATTAATAATAACAGTAATAATCGAATTATCCGGCAACTTCACACTTCACAGTGGATTTTCGCGAACTAAGAAATTTGCTGAATTTGTGAAAAATCAAAATGGCTTCACATCCTGCCTATGATGCCTAGAAGAGTCTTTACATCCTGCTGACATGAGAATAGCATAATCTCTGCGTCAGAGGCTTGCTTCTACTTGACCATTTAATAGACTCGCATTTTTTCCACCGTGACTAATTTTGTAAGCTAAGCACATCATCCGTTACAGCACACTCCTGGGGCTGGGTAATGTGACCACAATGGTCTGGTGGAACGAGCTATCACAGGTGCAATGCGTGGGTTCAGGCATTTACTTTTAAGAGGCACAAACATATTTATTTTACCTCTGGTAACCTCAAGAGAAAGACGTTATAATCCAGAATCCGCATTAAACATCACGTTCCTTCATTACCGACTGGGCAGAGCCGGTTTCCGTTGGGAAATGACACAGCGGAAATCATGGTAAACAGAAATACAGTCGCCAGTAAGCTTACTTACATTAGCAAATTTTATTTTATTTAATGAACCGATAGCCATTTAAAGGGACAGGGCTCTTATTTTATATGTACTTGATTGAACTAGAGACGTTTAAAAATTTGGTGCTGGACTGTGATTCGAATTCGTATCTCCTCTTTCGAGGATCTGAATCTCTCGGAACAGTATAGTTCAGTCATTTCGTTCCTTTTCCCAAGACTGCAATCTTCTCTAGGTCTCCTCCAAAGGTAAGTATGTGGGTCTGAAACCTGATCCAGTACAAAAATATTCATAATTTCATTTCTAGCTTTATCAAGTGCACACCGACCTGCTAGTGAAAATTAACGCGCAATTTCAATGTCTGTTCATGTGTTGCCAACAATCGCAACAGGTGTCGTTATTTCTGGTCAAACACGCACACATCTTACTGTTCATGAGTAAGCAACTGATACTTATGCTATATTCGTGGATGCACGGTAGGTGTGCAGTTCGATTGTCGCTTAGGCACAAAAGTTTGTATCCTTATTTTAGATTCAGACACCTAGCGGCTCGTAAGAAAAACTGATACGTAACATTTGATTTTTCTTAGTTAACAATCGGATTACGTGTTGGGTTCGTATCTCCGTCACAGAACTTCACATCATGCACTTCATCTTTAAATGCATGCACACTTTGTTACTTCAGAATGGAGGTCTATCAGACATCTTTCGTGGCTAGATAACAGGGACGAAAGGGTCTTGATAGGAGTCACGGTTTATTACAAAAATTGTCGTCTTTTATTTTCAAGTTTAGATTTGGTTACTGGTATTGGCAAAACTTTCGGTAATTCATGACTCTTCATGGCTAATCATCAATATGATGTGATTAGATTAGATTAGATTAGATTACATTAGATTACCTCTTGTTCAATAGATCATGAATACGACATTTCGTAATGATGTGGAACGTGTCATTTTAATGAAAAAGTTCTTTAAATACCATGATTCAATTTCTTTACAACAATTTTTTACACTCTCTCTCATTGCTTTTTATTTCCCTCCCTCTCTCTCTCTCTCTCTCTCTCTCTCTCTCTCTCTCTCTCTCTCTCTCTCCCACACACACACACACACGCACACACAAACACACACACACACACACACACACACACACACACACACACACACACACACACACATTCTTTTTTTTTAATTATTTGTTTGTTGTGCTCGACTATCGGCGAGGCACGAAAACGCCTGTGAATGACTTTCTTAGTTTTGAGTACACTTACGAAAGAAATATAAAAACAACAATGAGAGTTACTGATTTATGATGCTCAGTTTGCAGTCAGTTCTCAGTATTATTAGTAACTACGCTCCAGTCCCTAAACCTAGTTACAGAAAGCGAATCAGACGCATTACGTATTCCAGGCCGTAGCAGCCGCGACTTGGAGACACCAGCTATGGTCACTTCCCAGACCGCTGTAGGATCACATCGGTTCGTCTTCTTCCTGCTGGTACTGTAACTGAGATTTGGCAACAAGGCAACGTATGTTTGGCAACTCTGTGATCGACGAGTTACTTCCTGGTGTGCACGGAATTAAGCCTCAAAGTTCACTTGATTTTACCTGTCATTTCCATTGAATAATCTGAGTTATTATCGCTTGAAGGGTAACAAAAGATTGAAAATTTACGGTTTTCAGCCCAGGAAAGTCGTTGCAGGTGGAAATCGCAACTAATCTCGACCGTTAAATAGCGGTTTACGAGTTCTAGTTACTATTGCCCTCGAAATATGAAGCTGAGACCCGTACCTCCTCGCCAGCTCTGTGGTAACGTGCTGACCTGTGAAACAGCGTCTGTTACGTTTCGCAGTTCCAGTCTCACTGACTGTAACGTTTTTATCCCTTCTGTGAAAGAGCTACAAGCAGTCAGATCAAACATTAATAAGGAAATCGCAAGAAAACGCTTTCAGCTCATAGTGCAATGTTGAAAAACTTACAATGCTGCACAACAGGTAACGCCTCTTTTCGCTGCTGACAAGCGAATTTTGGGTTTCTAGGAATACGTAACTATATTTATGAAATGCCACATTTGCATACCTCTTGAGTATGACACAGCATACCAATTACACACAGACCCAATCAAAATCTAAGTGAGTAGTATTTTTCTAATTCGTGTCGATAGAGGCATGCTTGCGTACAGATACTTTCGTCGTAAGGTTATCATGGTTAGTTTTATTTCATTTCTTATAATACAGTGCACAATTTTCGTAAGGTTTCCTTTAGTGTTGTTAAAACAATAGTAAACATGAGAGAGAAATTAATCATCAACGATATATGCGAATTCTCTGATGTTACCTATGACAGTCTGACAATGCACATGCAGTTTATTGATTACATGCATGTAGAAAACTTGTTCTGAGATAAAGCTGTCAAAGTTTGAAGAAGAATAAAATATCACTACCACACGACAGCTAATGTAGAAAATACTTTTCTGACGTATTATGGCACGATGCGCTCTCCCTACACATCTTCGAGATGCATCTGCTGCCTGCTGTCTATTAAACCTGAACAGAACAAAATGTCACAGTAGTTAGTCCTTTTTCCACATGCGACTACTTTGGGTTGAGAAGTGAAGGGAATTAAGTTCAAAGTTCCATTAGATTGGTAACTTCAGCAGAGAGCAGAATTGCGTTTTATTAAATGTGGCACTGAGTGTATTCGAACTCGCGACATCTTATCTATGCTACAAGCTGACACGTAGCTACAACAGCTCCAGAGCTCGGCAACTATTCCTCCAGAACTTTTGGATTCCACAGCACTGTGAGATTATGCATATGGCCAGGTCTTGACTTCTGAGAGAAAAACAGTTACAGCTTTTCTTTTGGACTGAGCGACGTTTTCTAGTAACAGATAGCGCAATAGAATAGCTCAAGTGGAAAGGAACACTTCCTATTTAAACTTCTGCATCCTACACTGTTGGCAGTTGTGTGTAGGTGGCAGTTACGTGATTTTATTTCTGTGATTACAAAATAGTCGAATGTATGCACTGGGTAGCCGAGGCAGCTTAGTTCATGGTGATTCGGTCAACCAGGTAAATGAATTTACTGAACATGCTGCAAATTACTACAGGACGCCTGTGTGTCAGAATTCTCATCCAGTGTGGCACAACTGCGTTACGATAGAAAAATGACTCGCAGAGAACGGGATTTCGTGGTCTGTTGGACGGATGGTAGGTTGTTATACCTATGGTCTGGGTTCGATTCCCACTTCTGTCAATGATTTTAGATAGGGAGAGACAGATTCCATTCTCTCCTGGCTACACTAAGTGAAGGAGATATAATGGCTGCGTGGTCTGAAAATTCACATTAAAGATGATATTCCTTCTTTACCAAGTAGACGGTAGGTTGAACCACAATAAAGTCTGGAGTGGCGACATGTAGAAACTCTATCACCAGTAACCTTTCTTATACTAGTTATTTATTTCAAGTGACGACACAAACGCTATGTATGGTCACAGGACACTTATTCCATCTTTTATTTGAGCTTCTGTATGTCGATAAAATTGGTTCTGAACTGGGAATGCAACTCAGACCGCCCTTAACGCGGAATTTGATCCCTTCGTGGCAATACAGCTCGGCTACAATTTGTTGTTTGTCCAAAACTGCAGATTCCTCAACACCTTCACATATTACGCGTGAATGGGATCGAATCCTGGCCCGGCACTAAAGATTTAATTATGTATTATCAAGCTCTATCATGAGAACACCTATCTGCTGGTGGATAATAATTTTGATTTTTAATGTATTTTCATTCGCTGTCAACACTAACGATATCTGACGTTTTTAACTCCCAGTGAGACACAGAACTATTTGCGAGATGACTGTAAGTTCAAGATGCTATTCTGAGCAGCTGGTGGAGAACAATTCGGTAGCTGACTTACCTTTGTGTGTAGTCAACAACGATATGTGTGGGGCTCTATTCCCAGTGAGCGCTGAACTCTTCGTCATATTATTTCAGTTCAAACATGCTCACATGTCACTGCTGGTGCAACAAACCCATATTTAACGTTCGTTTTCTCTAGAATATAACAGCGATAGGTGCCGGGTTGGAGTCCTGGGAAGGAAAAAATTAATGTTTCGTCTCGTCATTTCAGTTAAAACATCTAGCTACTGCCGCAAAATTCCGATATGTCACATTTGACTGTGCTTCGATAGCAATCCGATTAGGTTCCGGGTTCGAATCCGTGTCCAACACACAGCTTTACCTCACGGCATTTCAAGTAAGTTACTTGTGAAGAAGCAATATTTAACATCTCTCGTCGTTCGTTAACAGGGACAATAGATGCTGGGTAGGAATTCGTGTCTGTTAAAAATGTTTGCGTTATGCAATTTAAAGTTGATATTTGCTAAGGAAACGTATGAAGACGCAGACTTCCTCGTTATCAATATGTGCGGCATGTCTTTCGTGTTAACGAAAGTAAATTCCCGCTTTACCTCTTCTTACGTGTCAAATGAAATGTATGCCATGAGGAATAGAATATTTGTTGACTGCGTCCTTTCTTGCTTCCATCCTTACCAACATATTTCTTCATTCTCGTGGTAATCATGACATTCTATGTGTATGCTGCAAAAGATTGCAAGTGGACAAATTCGACATCGAGGTGCAAAGCGTTTGGTATCTTACATTATATTCAATTCGAATGAGCTTCCGGTGTATTTTTACTTCGTTTGTATTTTTAGATGATTATGAACGTTACGGAAATTTATCTCACATGCTTTATGTTGAATGAGAAACATTGAATGATCCGTTTTGCTTTCCCTACGTTGAAATGATATAATGTCGGCGTCAACAGCCTTCTTCCACGCCGGAAGCTGAAACTTGTATCATTCTGGATTAATGATAATTGAGTGTCTCATATGTATCCATAGCCCACAAGGCGACGTCAGAAACCATCAGGGGAGAACGCCGCATAAAAACCAAACGTGCGCGCGCGTCTCCACTCTGAAGAACCGTATCGGAGAATCACGGCAAGCATTTCGCTGAAGAGCTGCCTCGTCAGAGAGCCGAGAAATGGCAGCATCGTAGCAAGTATTTGTCAACACTCTGATAGTGCATTTACTTCCGGGTGTAGGTCGGCGTTACCTCGCTAAATTCACTTGACATTCGTTTCCCACATCGAAGACTCGTATGATATAATCCACTGCAAGATGACACAATTAGAAATTATATTTAATTTCTGGACTCCAAGAACGGCGTTCTTCACATAAGTAACACCTGTTTGTGTGTGCATTCGGGAGGACGACGGTGCAATCCCGCACCCGGCCATCCTGATTTAGGTTTTCAATGATTTCCCTAAATCGCTTCAGGCAAATGCCGGGATGGTTCCTTAGGAAGGGCACGGCCGATTTCCTTCCCCATCCTTCCCTAATCCGAACTTGTGCTCCGTCTCTAATGACATCGTTGTCGACGGGACGTTAAAACAGTAATCTCCACCTCCTCTGTGTGTTTAAGGTTACGTTTTGAGGCTCAGGCAACATCGCAGTGACTATAGTCCGCCTCTGGCCGCCAGTGTGTCGTTAGTTCAGAGGTTCCCTTGTGCTTTGCAGTGCTTGTACTATAAGACATAGCAGTTCGAATCACGGTAGAAGCCGCTGACTACAACCTTTTACTTTCCATTTTAAGTAATGGAGTTGCAAACTGCTAGTAAAAATTTCTTATGCGAAATCTGAAGAATGCCTTTAAACATGAACCTTCGTCCGATTTCGACTTAGTAAATTAAGTTAATATCATGGACTTCTGCTTTGCAAATTCCAAGGTGCTTCACTGTAAAATAGGTCCTGAAAAGATTCAAACCGACTTTCAACGATATAAATTTGAGCTTTGTTCGTCATATAGGTCTAACATGTCAGAAGGTTGTTTATGAAGTGCACATGTTCATTAATATAGTTCCCTTCTTCTAAATTTTTGCAATAGCATTTAACTGTAGACGTTTTCTAACACCGGCGTTAGCAATTCCTTTCCGTTCTCTGAAACCTTCAAAACGACAAATTTTTCTGGTTTAAATCTGATGACCTTAACTATCACTTCCGATCAACAATAAATACTTCATGAACCCATACATGGAACTCCAAATGTGCAGTGTTCCTGCACTGCTACAGAGCATGCATTGCAAGGTATTCACACAGTTTATCGCATAGACTTACCATAAGAAATGAAACAAGAACTGTAATACACTTTACACCACAGACGCTCACTCTGGCTTGACGAAAACATCCAAACATTGACCAAAAGTTGCACAAATAATTGAGTTTGAAAGGAAAAGAAACGAGGTATGAAGCATTTATAAATTCATCGAATGTAGTGAGGTGGTTTAATTTCGTCCCAGTCTATAAAATTAATTTCGGGCCATACTCAGCTCTTGCCGATTAATGTAATATAATACCCGCCTACTAATCAGGGCGTCTGTCTCCGTTGCTTTTGAGCGTGAATGGAAATCGTAGAAATTTTCTGTGGAGCAACATTTAATAATAAAGCGTTTTAAATCATCAAAAGCGATGAGCGGTAGCAGGCGCTTTCGATAAAGAACGGGGGAGTGCAGCGCCGCTGCTGTCGCCACGGCCGCTGCCAGTAGCCAGCAAATGGATCCCGGAGCTTTGCCGTTTACGGCGTCCAGAGGAGGACAGTCTGCAGGAAATCTGCCGCAAAATGGTTACTGGACAAAATTTTGATATCGGTGTGTCAGAAAGCGAAATAGATTGAATCTGCGCTACTATTACATTCACGTGTTCAGTATTCAGGCAGAAGAGGCTATAAAAATATTTTATGCCAGCTGCTCTCGATCCACTGACATTATGAACATAAACAACGCACGCTACCGCTAGACCACAGGTGCAATCAGCCTATAGTTTCTCCATCATGGGACAAGTTTTCCTCCAGGAAGTGCCGCAGTCTGCAGTGTTGCCAGATTGTGCAGATGACCGGACTTAGAGAATTAGCGAGTTGGCCAGTTTTATTGTCCCATGTCGCGATCGGCGCGGACTTAGCCTCTGAAGCGGCCGGCCGCCGGTCAAGTTTTATGTCAAAGAGTGTACGTTAGTGTAGAATCTGAACTGCGTTAGGTCATGTACGTGCGAATACTACCGTATTAATGATCACGAATAGTAGTGCTCGACAAGAAAGAGAACAAAGCCGCACAGTACACTGCGACATAATGGCAGAAGCAGAACGGGGAAATATTGTTGATAGTGATTTGTACTATCGGGAAAACGCAGATAGGGAACAGATAATTGAGTACCCATCCGACGCTGAGCAGGACTCACACAGGCACGTCGAACCAGCAATTACGATACTACACTATTCGGATAGTGATTCCGATTGTCCAGCCATGACAAGGAATTGTTACAGCGAACCACCGTCTTGTGCGAGGTAGTCCTAACGCCACATACGGTGAACGTACAGTTCAAACAGAAAGACCGAGTTCTCGAGGTGTTAGACTATCGCGAGTAAGCTTAGATGGAGAGAGTGAAACGATGTACGCAAACACGAAAAACGAAATATCCTGCATACTCGATTAGTTAAAAGCGTTGAAGGAGGACGGAATAGAGATACGGAAGGAGATTGAGAACTTCCGTACACAATTACAGGCGGAAATTATCAAATATCGAACAGATTTACAGAAACAGGTCAAGCAAGTAAATGACGAAACTGAAAAAAAAAATAATAGTAGAGCAGCTGGAAAATCAGATGGTGGTTTTCCGAGCTGAAATGAAACGAGACGTTTCACAATCTCAAAAAGAGGTGAAAGAGGCGCGCATGCTCGCAAGAGAAGCAAAGCGCATAGCACAAGAGCTTAGAACCGAAATAAGGCGACAGCAAAAACGGGTAAAAGTGTTCTCAGTAAAATGCAGAGTCGCATCAAGAAACTGGAACAAGAAAGGGAGCAGGCTTTAGAACAATTGTCGGCCGAATACCAGAATGCGAAGTATCATCAAGTAGAAAAAGAAATTCTAGAAGAGAGGCTTCGGCAACCCTTGGAACGAAAAGGATCGTCATTATGCTCAGTCGTGGACACGGAAACATCGGACACTTGCGGACGCGGTGTCACGTGCAACGTTAGTAGCGTCTCCTCATGAGTGAGTGAAAACAGACAGAACGACGTGTGAGTCGCACGGGAAAGTCATAATATGCGGACAACAGCAATACCGCACTCGGCAGAATCGTAGACATGAGGCGATGTTCCGTTGTAATGTGTCACTAAGACACGGAACCGGTATGTGTGAGCACTGGCAACTAGGAAGAGCAGCCAGTAACAAACTGCATTCCGCTACACACAAATCAAAAATGTTTGTCACCACGTCCAGCAGAATCGGCACTAACTGAAGACAGACGTGAGCGAGAGACGTGATGACCGAAAGAAACAGGCGACAATATGACAATAGTCGATCACGAGAAATATTTAACGGTCAGACGGTTTCAACATTGCAAGGAAGATGGAAACAGTCTCCGTCCGAGAACGCTCATAGAACAGTTTACCGAGGCAATCCAACGTATTGGCCCGAGCATAAAGAGAGGGACTGCGTCCGTGCTCACCTAGAAGAAGTCGTGGCAGAGACAATGCGAGAAGCCATACGTGTATATAACACGTCGAGGACTTTAAAAATGCGTTTCTCAGCCAATACTGGTCGAAAACAACACAGGAACTGATAAAACACGAGTTATTGATGAGTCGCCATATGGAAGGATCAGGATAAAAAAACTGCAGTGAAACTTTTGGATCACATGCCCAAAAGGAATCAATTTCTGGACACTACATGTAGCGATAACGAGACAATACAGCTATGTTTTACCCGGCTCCCACTTACGTACCGTCCGCCCCCGGTAGCTGAATGGTCAGCGCGACAGAATGTCAATCCTAAGGGTTAGGGTTCGATTCCCGGCTTGGTCGGAGATTTTCTCCGCTCAGGGACTGGGTGTTGTGTTGTCGTAATCATAATTTCATCCCCATCGACGCGCAAGTCGCCGATGTGGCGTCAAATAGAAAGACTTGCACCCGGCGAACGGTCTACCCGACGGGAGGCCCTAGTCACACGACACGACTTACGTACCAATAAATGCTTCTTATTGGAAAGTACGGAGATGACGTAGATGCGTTCAGAGGAATTTTACGATGCTCGGCTAGGCGGCGCGGCGCTTATATTCTCTTCGTGTAGAGGCCGCTCCTGTTTTGGTGTCCTCCTAGAGAGGGGTTCGTCAGCATACTGTTGGCTGACGTCGTCTCACACCCCTATCTGTTTTTCCGTTCTTGATCGTCGTGTCAGAATTCACACTGAATGAAGAGCAAAAAAGGAAAAACGGAAATAACAGGAGTCTACATATGATCAGTCGAGCAAGAACAACCACAACAACCACTGTAATAATAGTCAGAATAATCAAAATCCAGGATATAACAACCAAAATCAAGGTTATAACAACAAGAAACGAAGCAACGGGAACCGTAACGGATGCCGATTACAATACAACAGTCAGCAGTTCCGTGGCCATAACAGTCAGAATTACGGTCAGTACACCAATTGGCGAAATAGTCAGAATGATAATGGAAACCAGTACAAAAGTCAGGGACATGAAGCGAGCGATGCTCAGCAACAACCAAATAATAACGAGATTGAACTTCGTCCGCCGAACCGGGGTCGGGCAAGGCAAGATGACGCTCCGCAAACCTGACTAGATTCCGCTGCGGGAAAGACTGCAAGGGATCCCGCAGAAAGGATGGGAGGCAGTCACTTCAAATTATTAGACTACGACGATTCAGTGGAATTATTAGCTGATTAACCGGATGTAAACATCGGCATGATCTATACCCAATTTTGGAAATCTTAATTGGCGAAGTAAGGGTAGAAGCTATCTTAGGAGAAGCCAACTCTCTACAGTCTCTGAACAGTTGTACAAGACAAGTGCGTTGTGTGCAATGGAAAAGATGCAAAAGACGAAGATACGAGGGGCAATCTTAGACAAGAGCACTGAGATCAGCAGACAAATCAGACTAGAGATCTTGTGTCAGGGACACAAATTATCCGTTAATCTTTTCGTGGTGACGAATCTGGCAACAGGAATCATCCTGAGAATGTATTTCTTGTCAGAGCGAAAGGCAATCACGGACATTGGGAGAGGCGTGGCAACATTGGAAGAAAATGGCCAAGTCGACATTAGGTTTGACGAGGAAGCCGTAAAGGCACAAATACCTTCCAGCTACCTCAGATTGCAAATGGAAGACGCATGTGACGCTTCTTTAGAACGACACCCGTGAGTCAGCAGAGAGGAAACCTAAAAAATAAGAAATCCTTCCGAGCCAGTACGAGAAGTAGTGGACTTCCCGCCGAGGTCACGACTTCGTCACACTGATATTGTGAGACAGACGCTCCACAATATAATGATAACTGGACGGAAGTGCAAGGAACGGGCAGATGCACTGCAGCGCCAAAGTTACTGGTATAGGCTTGCGTATCCAAATACAGACATATGTAAACAGGCAGAATACGGCGCTGCTGTCAGCAACGCCTATATAAGACAACAAGTGTCTGGCGCAGTTGTTAGATGGGCTACTGCTGCTAAAATAGCAGGTTATCAAGGCTTAAGTAAGTCTGAGTGTGGTGTTAAAGTCCGCACACGAGCGATGGGACACAGCACCTCCGAGGTAGCGATGAAGTGGGGAATTTCCTGTACGACCTTTTCAAGTGTTATGGCGTAAAGTCAAGCTCAAACTTTGACTTGTTCAATTCAAGAGATTTCTTATTTTGTCAGTCGCACTTTGTTTGCGACACATCTGTTAAACATAAAGTTCAGTACTGTAATCATTTCCTTTTGTAATAAAATTCATTAATACGATTTGTTTGAATGTTGTCTAGCGATCCCAGAAAGTAGGTTTCCTAGACACCCCGTATTCTTTGACTAGGCAGTTTTAACATTTGGGGACGAGTAAGAAGAACCCCGCGCCTGGTTGGCACAAATTTTTGATTTTTCGTGGGCTTTTTTGTTTTGCTGGCGCCTTAATTCTACTTTGACTTTTTCGTTGCAGGGGTGTGTTTACTTGCTTTAATAGTGTCTCTTTTAGTGTTTTTGTTAGTCAGTATTTTCAGGTGGACATTGCGGAAATTTTCTTTGCTTGTGTGCTTATTTTCATTGCTTGCCTTGTCTGTTATTGCATTTGTGTATTCCAAAATGACCAACCCACCTCTCCCACACCTTACTCAGGCGCCTCAGATGCAAGCGATAGATTTAACGCAGCTAACACAGATGTTTCAGTTTTAGAACCTGCAAATTGGCTCGCTGCTAACCACGGTGCAGCGGCTCCTGATGAAACAAACCACTAATGCAGTGCAAACTACAATTGTAGCTCCGAGTGCCATTTCCCCTTCTCGCCAGTTTAATGAAAACTAAGAGGACTTGCTCGAGCAGTTACAATAGTTTGAAGCCCACGTAATTGCTCACCCCATACTAGGTACTGTGAAACTAAATTACTTTTTGTTAACGGTAGGAAGTGCAGTGTTTCGCCTCATTCAGAAATTGTTCCCTAACGCCACTCTAAGTGAACTTTCCTATGACCAGGTTGTAGATTCGCTGACTAACTATTATGCCCAACAAGTGAATGTGGTAGCAGCCAGGTACCAATTCTTCAATTCCAATAAAAAGTCAGAACAAACTTATCACAAGTGGGTAACAGGTTTGCAGGTTATGATGAGAAAATGAAAATTCAAATGTGCTTGCGGTGCTTGATATTGCCGGCCGGTGTGGCCGAGCGGTTCTAGGCGCTTCAGTCTGGAACCGCACGACCGCTACGGTCGCAGGTTCGAATCCTACCTCGGGCATGGGTGTGTGTGATGTCCTTAGGTTAGTTAGGTTTATGTAGTTCTAAGTTCTAGGGGACTGGTGACCTCAGATGTTAAGTCCCATAGTGCTCAGAGCCATTTTTGCTTGATATTAAGATGTTATGTTGTAAGATGCGATCATGTACAATGTAACTGATGTCAAACTTAGAGAACAGATTTTGAAACAGTCCGATTCATCATTTCAGTACGATCAAGGTGCCATTTCGGCCAATAAATCTGAACAGCCTCCAATTTGTCGGGATGAGTCGTCCCTTGCTTACGACCGGCCCAGTAGGCAGCGACAACATGCGTGCGCCACACCACATAAATAGTTCTCCATACTGCATAAAAAGTTCTCTAAACAGGTAACAGAATTAAGTCATACCCTCGGTGTGGTGTTATTCACACCACAAACACCAAGACTGCCCGTCCTGACAAGCACAGTGTTACACTTGTGGCAAGTAAGGTCACATACAGTCCGTATGTTTGCAACGGAACAAACAAAAGAATTCTGCCCACTCACAAAAATCTATTCCCAAGGCTCGTGTAATCAATGCAGTGTATTCAAAATCTGCTGCAGGCATTAGCAAAACTCACAAGCAAACGGTTTCTCCAGTGTTACGCCAGTCCAACAAACTTTTGGTTCAATTGCATACTAGAGGAAAACGGGCGAAATTTTGCCGGGTCAGAACAGTTCCCATTGCATTACAGGGCAAAGTCGCTGATGAACTTAATGAATTGTAAGATAGCGGAGCTATTGTGCCCATACAAGCTAGTCAATCGGCAAGTCCCCTGGTTTTTCTCCCCAAACCTCCTGGTCGCATTCGCCCCTGTGTTGACTTTAAGTCTACAGTCGCCCCACAAACTGTAATAGATACTTATCCATTGCGATACCCAGAGAATATCATGGAAAAATTAGGCGCTGGTCGTTACTTTTCAAAAATTTATTTGTGCGACGCATATCTTCAAATTCCACTAGATGAAGAATCTCAAAAACTGTGTGTTGTGAACACTCATTTGGGCTTGTTTAAATATTTTCGTTTGCCTTTTGGCAGTGCTTCCGCACCCGCCATTTGGAACAGCTGACTACTCAAGTACCAAACTGTTCACACTATTTGGACGATATTGGGGTAGCAGGTCGTACACCTGAAGAACACATTGCAAATTTGCGTGCTTTGTTTTGTGTATTATCTGATGCAGGTCTAAATTGTAGACCGGACAAGTGTGATTTTTTTTTAAACCTGAGTTGCAGTATCCTGTCATGTCATAAACAGTTAAGGTGTACATCCTCTTCAGTGACATTTGTTAGCCACACGTGATTTGCCAGTTTCTCGCGATGTCACAGAATTGCAGTCAGTATTAGGGAAAATGAACTATTATATTCGGTTCATACAGGATGCTGCACAAATCGCAGCCCCATTGCTTCGCTTGTGCTGCAAGAACGTTCCCTTTGTTTGGACAGATGAGTGCCAAAAGCTTAAGTTTCAAAAACTTAAAGATGCATTGCTCAGTGATCGATACTTGGTTCGAGAGGTGGCATGAGCTCCCTCTCATATTTCTATCTTACGATTTACCTCTCTAATTGCATGCGGTGAAAAGTTGCTATTCCTTCACACGCGGACTTCCCATGCAGCGTCTCTCGTCACCCGGGTGGTCCGGTGACAGGCGGGCTCTGCTGATCTTGAAAGGGTAAGCTGACGGGTGTGAGGGAGTCGAGTGAATGTTTTCCAGACGCCGACATTGTAGAATAGCGGCGGAGACACGCTCGCAGGAGCCTGAAGTAGTGGCTGGGCTAGAGGTTCCGTTACTTCGTAGAAACTTAGCGAAAACACTTTCTGGCGGGCTACCAGCGAGGCGTGGGAATGACTTGTGTACCCAGGCAGTTGTGGTGGGCAAATCCCCCTCTTTCTGCAAAATCGTAACTGTGATTCGCTTGCTCAGGGCATAGCTCCGTGACGTAGCAAAATCGGCGCAGAAATTGGCGCGAAGAATCTCCATTCATGGAATGGTAGTGCTCCGGCAATAGAGTGGAATTTTCCGCCGGTTTTCGAGTTGCTGATTGGAACGCTTAACCACAGCCACTGTCGTGGGGGCAGGAATGTTCTGTGTTTGGTTTGTACGGGTGCTCTTGTGGGGAGTCGGCTCTCGCCTTTCAGTTGGAGTAGGTTACAAGACTGAGCTCCCGCTGCTCTAGACAGCCTGCCTTCCGTTGGCTGTCTAATATACTTTTATTTGATTGTAACTGTTTAACGAAGTTGCTGAAGTTTCGACTTCAACGTAACTTTCCGAGTACAGTTGGCAATTGAGCGTTCTGCATACACGCGTTGTCTGTCGTGGGCAGTTTTGGCTAAAGTTGACTGTATCGGAGTTACTGTGTGACTTCGCTTGTGAAAATCAGTCACTGTACCATCAGTGATTGTGTGGCGAGCCTTCTTCGTCTCCCTCAGAGGCGCATTTGTATTGCTAGGAAGTCTTTAGTCTGGAACAACCATGCCAGGATAATTTGTTTCGGGCTATATTCGCGACATTATCATCACCACGACGGGACATCGACGCAGCCAGCCATCACCTCCGGTATGCCAGATCGTGTCTGTGCAGTTAAGAAGACAACTTGTTAATGTACGTCCACAACACCAGCAAAGCAGGCAATTTTGCTAGGTGATAATCCGAGCTCAACAGAGCGCGCCTGTTTGTCTTTTCTAACTTTGATCTGTCTTGGGTGTTCATTGTCTGAGTTCTCACTAATGTAGCAGCAATTAATGCTGGGTTGGCTGTGTGTCTCTCTTAAGACTTGAGTTGCAAGGAATTGGCTCCACATACCACTTCGTCATAAATGTCACAATCTAGTTCAGGGACAACTTCACCTTCACAGCATTTATTTGAGTATCCAATTTGAGCCAATTTGATGTATTGTAAATGTTTCATGTGTTTTTGTTTATTATTTTGAGTTATAACAAATCATATTGTTATTTTGGACAGAACTTTCATTCTGTTAATCGGTAGAGCAACCCTATTATTTCTCACTACGTCAATGAAACTTTCCTTTATTTAACTTATTTATCAAATGAAATTATTGCAGGTGCCAAACTCCTTTCTACTCCACTTGCAGGGTCGATTACAGTCAGTTCGAGTTTCTTTTTAATCCATGTGCAACAGCAAAAGTCGGAGTTAGAATAGGGGGGGCTTAGAGCATCATTTACATATGTAGATTCTAGAAGAATTTAGTGTTAAATACACTGCTAGCCCCGGCACCTCGCAGGTTCACTTTGATCCTGCAACCAGTTGTGTTGCAAGTTGACGCTTCCTCTTACGGAATAGATGTACTGCTTTCGCACAGATTTAGTGATAAAGACAGGCCTATTGCTTTCACATCAAAAGTGTTATCCAACGCCCAGTGCAACTATTCACAAATAGAGAAAGAGGCGTTGGCTATTGTGTATGGTGTCACCAAATTCCACCACTATTTGTATGGCAGAAAGTTCTACTTAGTAACGGATCACAAGCCGCTGTAGTCCTGTTTCATCCGATGAAGCCGGTTCGTGTAAGAACTGCCCACAAATTGCAAATATGGGCTTTGTTGCTGTCTCAATACCAGTACGAGATTGTGTATCGTCCGACGGCTCAACATGGTAACGCGGAGTCACTTTCATGTCTTCCCATTGGCCCTGACACAGATTTTGACGCTTCTGCTGCATCTTGTTGTTACATCGATGCTACGGATTCTGAATTGCTTCAATCAAGGACAATTTCACAGGCCACGGAAGCTGATTAATATCTGACCATTTTGCTAAAGCACATCAGTGGGCAGCCACGTGTGTTGATCCCCAAAGCTTTGCAAAAAGAAGTGTTGCAGTTACATCACCAAGGACATATGTTCGTACGAAAAGTTAGCGCGTAGACACTGTACTTGGCAGGGTATGGACAACCAAATAGAACAGATGACGTCACAGTGTCAAGCATGTGCGGAAAATCAGTTCGCTCCGCCATAAAAATTCTCTGCTTGGCCTATGTCGCATTCATCATGGCAACGTGTGCACACAGACTTTGTGGAACATTTCTGGAACACACGTTGGTTGATTGTGGAAGATTCTTACGGCAAGTTTCCTTTTGCTGTACCAATGAACTTGATAACGTCACGTAGCACATTCAGGTATTGTCCTCTATTTTTTGCCTCGACGGTTTGCCTGAAGTCACAGTATCTAACAACAGCCTTCAGTTCACGTCAAATGAATTTGAAACGTTCTGTGAACGCAATGACATACAGCATTTAAATAATGGAACGTGAAACGTCCCCTTAGAAAAATTTATGAATAACTGTGCTGATAAACCTATTACGTTATTTGATTTTCAAACAGCTGAGCAGAACTGAACGTACTCAGACGTTTCTCTCTTTACTTATTCTGATCAACACTAAACTGACACACAACATTTTTAGCGCAACGCAGTCTGACTTTCAATAATCCGTACAAAAGAATGGCCCTGACTGACAATAACCTATACCTTTCATGAATCACTTACCTCACAAAAATCTTCGTTACTCGAACTACTGCAATACAGCGAGCGCCACTACTGCCAACTAAATAAAAGATTCTAACTACTGAAGGCACTAACTACTGATAGGCATAGTTAGCAAATGAAAGATTTTGATAGAGAACAAACAATGTATTTACCTTAATAGTGTTCAAAGTTCAAAGTCATCGTATATATATATATATATATATATATATATATATATATATATATATATATATATATATATCAGTTTATGATATCCAGTCTTTCAAATTTACTCTTTCTGGCGGACACACGTCCAGATCATCCGCCCTCAAAACTCCGCCATCTCTCTCCCCACATCCACCACTGCTGGCGGCTCACCTCCAACTGCGCAACGCTACGCGCTGTTAACAGCCAACTGCCCAACACTACAATGGCGAATATTCCAACAATGCCAGCCAGCCACAGACTGCACACAGCACAGCCAGTGATTTTCATACAGAGCGCTAGGTGACGTTACCAACATAAAAACCAAAACAGCCTACTTACAAACGTTCCATCCACAGTCAAACGGCGAAGCGGAACGTTCTGTCAGAACCTCCAAGCAGCATATGGCAAAACTTCGCACCGCACACACCAGGGATCAAGCATTGCAACTATTTCTCTCCTCCTATCCTTCGCATCCACGAGGTGGATCATCGCCAGCGGAATTGCTTCACGATCGCCGCCATCGAACACTGCTCCATTTGCTCCACCCTCCTCAGCATCCAGCGCCGAAGAAAGAGCGAAAGTATCGCTTCGCGCTGCATGATATTGTGTTTTACAGGGATTTTAGCGGCAGCAGAGGGTGGGCACGAGGCGAGATCCTTCGTCGACTTGACACATGCATGTATCTCATTTCAGGCCCAGACGGAGTGCAGCGCCGACATCACAATCGAAGTCTCCACTGTCATGTGCACGGTGATCCCTCTGTAGCTCTTCCACCAGATTCACGCATCCCGAGAACAGCGCGGCCACAGCAGCCGCCAGAGGGAGTCATCACGACACCGTGGGACGACTCCATGGAAGTGGAGCCTTCGCCTCCTCTCGTCCTACCGATGGAGCTGGACCCGCCCACGCTGCAGCAGCCGACGCCTTCAACACCTGGGTGCGGGCCTCAGGAGGTGACGCGTACCCTTCAGGTCGTTTTCCGGGGGACGTTTCTGCCAGAGCGAAGGCCGGATGGCGGGGTACGACTGGAGGTCTGCCGTCCCCTGCAGCCACAGCTTCCAGTCCATCGCAGCATCCGCGCTCCTGCCTCTCCCGCCGTTGTCGTGCTCCCTATGCGACGACGGTTCGTCGCTTTGAGGAGGGGCGGGGGGGGGGGGGGGAGGGAGGGAGGAATGTTACGGCGTAAAGTCAAGCGCCGGCGCGCCAGTCGGAACGAGACAGCAGAGAGGGCTGTGAAGAAGATGTAAGCCAATTGCACACTGACCGGCCCCTCTCCATGACAACAACACGACAGCAGCGGCCACTATGTGGACAGAACATACGCGCCGCGCCCGACCGGTCGCGGCCATTTCTACATCAGCGTCAAGACTAGCAAATAGGAGAGAAGCGTCAACACTTATTACTTTGCTCGTACATTCTGTGTAGCTCAAACTTGGAATTGTTACACTGAAGAGATTTCTTATTTTGTCTGTCGGACTTTGCTTGCGACACATCTGTTTAACACAAAGTTAAATATTTTAATCATTTCCGTTTGTAATAAAATTCACTAATACGATTTGTTTGAATGTTGTCTAGCGATCTGAGAAATCGGGTTTTCTAGACACTCCATATTCGACGACTAGGCTGGATTCAACGTAACGAGTGTACCGTGAAAGTCAGGAATCTGGTAAAATATCAAATCTCCGACATCGCTGCGGCCGGAAAAAGATCCTGCAAGAATGGGACCAACGAACTGAAGAGAACGAACTGAAGAGAATCGCTCAATGTGACAGAAGTGCAATCATTCCACAAATTGCTGCAGATTTCAATGTTGGGCGATCAACAAGTGTCAGCATGCGAACTATTCAACGAAACATCATCGATAAAGGATTTCAGAGTCAAAGGCCCGCTCGTGTTCCCTTGTTGACTGCACGGCACAAAACTTTACGCCTCACATGGATCCGTCAACACTGACAAAGGACACATGGTGACTATAAACATGTTGCCAGGACAGACGAGTCTTGTTTCAAATTGTGTACGGGTATGGAGACAACCTCGTGAATCCATGGACCCTGCATTTCAGCAGCGGATTGTTCAAGCTGGTGAAGGCTCTGTAATGGTGTGGGGCGTGTGCAATTGGAGTGATATGGGCCCACTGATACGTCTAGATACGCCTCTGACAGGTGATACGTACGTAAGCATCCTGTCTGATCGTCTGCATCCATTCATGTCCATTGTGCATTCCGATGGACTTGGGCAATTCCAGCAGGACAACGCGACACCCCACACGTCCATGCTACAGAGTGGCTCCAGGAACACATTTCTGAGTTTAAACACTTCCACTGGCCACCAAACTCCCCAGACATGAATATTATTGGGCATATCTGGTATGCATTGCAACATGTTGTTCAGAAGAGATCTCCACCCCCTCGTACTCTTACGGATTTATGGACAGCCTTGCAGGATTCATGGTGTCGATTCCCTCCAGCAGTACTTCAGACCGTAATCGAGTGCATGCCACGTCTTGTTGCAGCACTTCTGCTTGCTCACGGGGTACCTATACGATATTAGGTAGTTGTACCAGTTTCTTCCGCTCTTCAGTGTAAAATGGCAACGGTAAGAGAATTAAACGATGGGGACAAAAACCTGGTGAAGTCTCACTGTTTGACCGACAGAAGAGAGTCTGCCACAAGTTCTTTGCAACTTATTATGCCCTTGTGCGTGTGCGCAGGATAACACACGTAAATTCAGTGGAATTAGAGACTCTCAAGTCAAAAAAGTCTTTGGAGGCGCATCATATAAGCCAAGTAAAGGAATTCTTTTGTCAATAAATATAAAACAAAAAGTAGTATTTGTAAGGTTGGAATAGTAGTGTGTACGTAGCGTATGGCCACTTGTACAAAAACATCATAGATTAGAGGAGAAGTTTTTTTTTGGGTCAACCGTTTTACTACTCATGCAGTAAAACCGCTGAAAGGACAGCATGTTCGTTTACAGTAACAAAATCTTAGAAAGCGCGATGTACACTCACCGCAAATTGAGAGGTACATTTCCACTGACATGCAACGTAACCAACAGTGAAAGCGTTGGTTCACTAAGAAATACGACTGTATGAACAGCTAGAGAGTGGTAGGGTGGTGCAACAAACAGAAAATTATAAAAGAGCGTCGGTTAACTCTCTAAAAAAGGAGGTGCAGGACGCATTGTGCGGATGAACATTTTCCCGTTTTGCGACTGAAAAAGATATTTGTCCTACTCAGCAGTCGATAACTCATACGTTTGTTGTTCCTTGGACAAGTCATTGAGAATTGTGTGTTTTATTTTATGGTACGATCTCACTACCAGACCCGACAAAGATGACCAATTTATATGGATGGAGGTGAGCTTTACGCAGGTGCGGAAGCGAGTTTTTATGTAGGAAAGGAGCATGAAGCACTGCGCACGAGAGACGGATTAACAAGGACACGGTACGTTCGTTGAATGAAGCGGAAAAGTTTTAATTGGTTGCGAACTTAGAAGCTGTACTGTGCGTGCAAATTTCACGACAAAATGACTTTGTCGCAGTGAATGAATGATGTACCACTGATGTTCTCATCGTTCGGCAGACAAATCCAAAATATAATAAATTTCAGCACCAAATGAAATGGAAATGATGACAGCGAACTGAAAATAAGTACGTCATGTGCTCGAGATAAGCACCATCATCAAGAAGAAGGGGGTTACTTACAAAAAATATATTCCTTTACTAACGCATAGTGGTATCGGTAGTTGATTAGTTTGCTAAGGAATAGTTGTGTTGGTAGTAGAAGACTTACTCTTGCCTGCATTCTAACAAAATAAATCACGCTGACCCACTAATCCGCGAAGCATGAATGGACGAGTATTTGTTATATTTTACTTATTTGCTGTTTTGCTTTTGTTAATTAAATATGTGTAAATTTACTTTTCACTTTAACAATTTTAATTTACGTTTTTATAATGGCTAGCTCTGCAGGTAGCTTTATATGCAATTAAAATTCATAGATAATTGCATTATTTACCTTTTAAAAAAATTACTTTATCGCTGACTTTGCCATGATGTAAGCAATTTCAAGTTACCTTTTTGTAATAACTAGCCTTATCGCTAGCTTTAACTTGAAAGTTAACTTTCATTGGTGTCAATTACATTTCAACTTGCAGTTTGTCTACGTGAAATTTGTAATTCTTTGATGGATAGGTAATGAATTGTTTAGCCGTAAGTACTTATACGCAATGTACAGTTTGTGCAGAGATCAGAGGAGATTATAAGGCGAGCCAAGGAAGCACTGAGGAGTAATCGTCACACAGCGATCTTTGTCGAGACAACCGAACACTAGACCGAATGCAGGCGGCAGGCTGCCCGCCAGAAGAAGGGAAATTTACGAGTCGCCGTCCCTGTGAGCCGAGATAACAGGACCAGCGCATCACTGCAAGCGGCACGTGCTTTTGTGGCCTAGCGGTGATAATACGGTGCCAGCCCACGCACGCGCCCCGTCTCACAATGGCACGCTGCAGACCTGGAACACAACAGGGCGCGGACGTCAATCTCCAGGCCGTTACAAGGGCTTAAGTGGTTCCTCAGCGACGTAAGTCTCTGTAATCCTCCCGACAAAGTACCGGAGTCGACAGCTCACTTGACCGTCGCAACCACAGGCAAATAATGCTTCGAACGCGGTGTACTCTCACGGACTAGTACACAGCTCCTATTGTGGGTGTGATACCGCCACCCGCTAACGTCACCGCACATGGTAGTATTTTCAGCTCCTCGTTAGAGTAGAGCGGATGCACAGTCTATAGCTGCAGAACTACGGCAGTGAAGTGAGTTTCAACAAACACAATCGCTCCAAAGTAAAGTTCTGCCAAAAACATTTTTTTAAATTCAGTGCTCCTAGTCCAAAAACTTTTTCCACAGACAAAAACAGGTTTTGCACTGGTCACAAACTTTTTCTCCTTGATGAAAACAATTTTTGGGAAGTTCGGTCCCTTTTTTCTTCAAAAACATTCTGCACAGGCTTTTTACAACTTGCCCTACTATTCTAAATATGTACTTGTTCTTTCTAAACATCCATGTTTTGTTAAGGCATGTCATCATGGAATGACTTGTGTACTTGTCCATTTATGTAACTATGTTTTGTAAAGCCAAGCCATCTTGCAGTGACTTGTGTATACTACAATAATATATTTATGTTTGTCTTTTTCATCTGTATTTCTTTGTATTTACGTTTGGCCATTCATTCAGCCCTCAATTTAACATTAAATGCATACTAACGGTAGTTAAAATTAGGAACATTTCTCTGTGATATGTTGTGGTGATTCTGCTGCATTTGACGAAAGTAAATTTAAATGCAGATCAGCATAGCTTGTGTTTCTTTTTCTATTTACTTTGAGTGATAATGCTTGCATGTTTATAATCAAGTTACATTAAAGTAACGTATATTTAAGTGCAGTTCGCTATGTTTAATATCATGTGATACTGATTGTCGTTTAGTCGGTTTTTCTTGATCTTGAAATTATATAAAAAGTAAACGCAGATCACAGTAACTTTAGGTAGTAATATTCTTCCTTAAGGGTGGATGGCCGTAGACAATAAGTTCATTTGTAGAATAATTTTTGCATTGCTTAGAGAATGGCTGATGAGGAATGAGTGTGTTGCTTGAAGATGAGAGGCTGAGGTAGTTGATGGCAATTTGGGTTGTGTAAGAGCACTCAAGTAGATTGGAGATTGCCCTTCCTTTTCCAATGTAGATAACAAACAATTGTCTTTGATGATCTAAAGTCGAGTTTTTCTTTTTTGCATCTGGGTCATTGTGCCGTTATAATTGTAACAATGTCACAGAACCCAGTGTTCTCCCTCAAGAGGTGACGGATTAGGGAAGTAAATAATGACAAAAAAAATGTTCAAATGTGTGTGAAATCTTATGGGACTTAACTGCTAAGGTCATCAGTCCCTAATCTTACACATTACTTAACCTAAATTATCCTACGGACAAACACACACACCCATGCCCGAGGGAGGACTCGAACCTCCGCCGGGACCAGCCGCACAGTCCATGACTGCAGCGCCCTAGACCGCTCGGCTAATCCCACGCGGCTAAATAATGACCACAGATTAACTTTCTTAATGGAGTCTCCAAGCACATCTGTATGTGTGTGGATAGATTGGCACTACAGAGACTTAGCTCTGGGGCTTACGAAAGCACATGATACTCGGCACTGCGAATTTTATGCATAATCATGTAGCACTTCAACTTTCACACGACCCTAGCAGATCAGTCGTTTTAGAGGAATGTTATGTAAGGCGCCGGTATTTTGGACACTTTACATGTTAGAATTATCAATTAAAAGTCATCAGTTATGTTAATTTATACAAATATTTTACATCAAGAGAGATCGATTGTGAGGAGAATTGTCATTTTATTAACGGAAATGATTGTTACTGGCTAGCTTGTCGTAACACAGTAAAACAGCATGCTCTGGGAAAACTAAATTTCTCGCTGGCCGTAGCAACGAAGAGGCAGGGAGCGTTCCTAGCGGCTGCAGAGTCTCGTTAAGAACCTCGATGAGTTTTCGGATACAATAATATGTCAATGGTGTAGCCATATTTATTTTCTGGACGCTACGCTGCATCTCCACGCGGCCGCCAGTCTTCTACGACGCGTAAGGTCCACATTTTTCTGATCACTTGGGTACTGTTTGCGCATCGAGCTAATATAGGGAACTGTGAAGTTAAATATATACAGTTCCACCAGTTCGTCTCGATGAGTTTTCGTTGTCTACGCTAGCTTAGGTGGTGGTTTGAACTAACAAAAGGATTGTTGTTGTGGTCTTCAGTCCTGAGACTGGTTTGATAAACTCCGGAATATTTAACCCAAGAGGACGCCATCATCATTTATCCATACAGTAAAGCTGCATGCCCTCGGGAAAAATTACGGCCGTAGTTTCCCCTTGCTTTCAGCCGTTCGCAGTACCAGCACAGTAAGACCGTTTTGGTTAATGTTGCAAGGCCAGGTCAGTCAATCATCCAGACTGTTGCCCCTGCAACTACTGAAAAGGCTGCTGCCCCTCTTCAGGAACCACACGTTTGTCTGGCCTCTCTACAGGTACCCCTCCGTTGTGGTTGCACCTACGGTACGGCCATCTGTATCGCTGAGGCACGCAAGCCTCCCCACCAACGGCAAGGTCCATGTTCATGGGGAAGACAAAAGGATTAACAGTATCAATCTTTGCAGTGTTCTTAACAAACATGACAGGAGACGCATTTAGACAGCTAGGTGTTCTGCCAGTCTTGGACATAGTAAATAGTAACATTTGTTATTGTATATTTCTTGACATTCATTGTTGTGCTTTTTGCACTTTCGTTTTTATTTTACAATTGAACGTTTGTTAATTGAATCCTCCTTATCTTATTTAGCCAGGATTAGTCCCTATACTCATCCTGAATACATTATAAATGGAATGTATATATAGGGAAGGATCAATTAAAATAATTTTTCATGCCAAGGATACCTCGTGTTGACGCGAAAAACAGACCCAGAGTCAGATAGCGATAAATCCACTACTAATACCACCGATGGCATCTCGCAAGGTAAACATGAGGATGTACTTTTGGCTGTGGTGGTTGATCTTGCTGCGATGTGTTGGCGCCTCGAGCCGTTAGCTGTTTTGGCACGTACACCAGACTTGCTCCCTCGAAATTTTGAGTCGAACATTCCGGATTGGCGCATTTGCTTAAAGCGTTGGTAGGAAGGATGCCTTCTGGAAAAGTCGACGCCGACCAGAGTGGCCGTGCGGTTCTAGGCGCTAAAGTCTGAAACCGAGCGACCGCTACTGTCGCAGGTTCGAATCCTGCCTCGGGCATGGATGTGTGTGATGTCATTAGGTTAGTTAGGTTTAATTAGTTCTAAATTCTAGGCGACTGATGACCTCAGAAGTTAAGTTGCATAGTGCTCAGAGCCATTTGAACCATTTTGAAAAGTCGACGAAAATTTGAGTGTGATTGGCTGGAGCCGTTTAGTATGAGGAAAGAGGGAGCATGCACTGTGGTTTCTAAGCGATGATTCGCTCGCCCGTACCAACGTGGGAGGTAAAAAGAGGCTACGGCATTCCTGTTTGAATTCTGGAAGGAGCAGGAGACTCTGTCTCAACTCTTGAAAGAGCAGGAACACTTTCTTGTCTTTGCTCCCAAGCGCACGGAAGAATTCTGTTTTAGCCTCAGTGCGACGCAGAACTTCCGTCTTAGAGATCAGTTAGGGCACTGTATTTTGCTGTACGTTTGAAAACGATACTGTACTCCGTCTGGTGGTGGAAGTTCCCGTCTTGCGTCTGGTATACAATTCTTGTGAGTGCTTTGCTGTCATTTGCTTGCGCTTAAGACGTTGCTGAATTCCGCCTTGTGCTGGGAGTTCGCGTCTTACGTTTGCTGCTTTGCTTTAGCAGTTATAGATAGCAGTCTGCTGTCTAAGGTGACAGGTTTCAGCTCTCACCACATCTGTAGGTCTGTAGCTTTGTCACCAGCTGCAGTTACATCGAGTATAATCATTGCGTCAACCAGCACGCTTTTGCTATGGTGATATAGCCAACGGAACCGGATTGTTAGGGCAGATAGAGATAAAATTGTTCGGATCACGGATAAAGGTTACTTGGCAGAGGTTATAAGCCAATCAATCGATTCCAGTAGCATCTTCTAGTTTTTGGTACGACAGACGAACGCAGTCGTATCGTGCAGTTTTTCTCAGATCGCATTATCCATTTTGGGGAGAAGTAGCCAGAAGCTTCCCAAAATTACTTAAGTTCATTTACTTCGCAATTTATTTCACAGTTTTATTTAAAATTAACTGTATAGTGAACACTAGCATTCGTCCTTCTAGGAGCATTATAGTTTATCCTTGATCCTTCCTTTTACTGATATGATTAGTGTTTTAATTTGTGCTCTAACATTAGCCACTGGGGCTATTTAAGAGTGACATGGTCAGATTTCAAGATTCCGTTAATTTAAAGTTTCTGTTGCGCACATTAAAACTGATAGGTCTCCCTAAGCCAAATTCCTCGAAACTTCACAATTGAGAGGTAGTAGGTACTCGCAAAAATCACCCTTGTGCCAACCATACACAATAAACGAGAGGGGGCGCGTTAGAAACTTGGTAGACCAAATGGCTGCCTTCAGTTTAGGATTTAGTCAGCCCTCAACAGTTATAGAACTGTTCGCTCTGGCAGAATAAAATGCCGCCAGCAGTGCAGGCTAAACCCGTCTCACACGGAGTAAGATTCAGCGCTATCTTACTTGTCACCTCGTGCGGCGGCTCCCTTGAGGGCTCTGTCGTCCGCTCGCCGGCTGCACTGCAGGAAGCTGCGCATGTTTTCCTTGATAGGTCCAGTGCTACTTTTCTTCTGAGGCCTTCTCTGGCTGGCCAATCAGGAGACGTGTTTGGCGACTGACGTTAGAGCCTACAGGGCTGAAACCGAGACAACGCCAAATAACCCTCAAGACCAAACACAACGTTACGCGCCCACCGGCGAACTAGCGATCTTTCTCGAGCGATTGTAAAGAAACCATTCGGTATAAAAATTGATTCTCGCACATCTGATAGCTTCATCCGTCAGCTACTTGATAAACTGCCTCTTATTTCATTAATGGCAGTATTTACTGTGATATTTGGTAAACTACTGCAAGAATTTCGGAAAGCTTGGAGTGGAAAATAGGGGTCGCTATGAATTTGCGTTTGACGCATGTTAAGTCATTTGTTGCTGCATATGAAATGTAACTAACACACTGAATTTTTCTTTAAACTTTGAAGGATATTGCAATCTATCACCAATCTTGAGAAAATGGATCATACGCAAAGCGGGCGCCAGCGAAAAGGCCAGAATGAAATATTCATAAAATTCCTCGTATCTCGTAAACGGTTTTAAATATCGAAACAATATTTTAGCAAATGGCAGTATGCAAAGAGGAGAGTATTTCGCTACATGATTAATATGTGAAATATCCATATCTACCGTGATATTCGAGCGACTGCAGATTTTTCAATGAAATATGTAAGTGCCGTCGAAAGTTGGTAAAACGAGAATTACTATGGGGTCGGAACAACATACACTATATGATCAAAAGTATCCGGACACCCTACAAATACGTTATTCATATTAGGTGCATTGTGCTGCCGTCTACTACCAGGTACTCCATATCAGCGACCTCAGTACTCATTAGACATCGTGAGAGAGCAGAATGGGGCGCTCCGCGGAACTCACGGACTTCGAACGTGGGCACTTGTGTCATACGTCTGTACGCGAGATTTCCACAATTTCCCTAGGTCTACTGTTTCCGATGTGATAGTGAAGTGGAAATGTGAAGGGACACGTACAGCACAAAAGCGTACCGGCTGACTTCGTCTGTTGACTGACAGAGACCGCCGACACTTGAAGACGGTCGTAATGTGTAATAGGCAGACATCTATCCAGACAGTCACACAGGAATTCCAAACTGCGTCAGGGTCCACTGCAAGTGCTATGACAGTTAGGCGGCTGCTCATAAGCCACACATCACGCAGGTAAATGCCAAACGACGCCTCGCTTGGTGTAAGGACCGTAAACATCGGACGATTGAACAGTGGAAAAACGTTGTGTGGAGTGACGAATCACGGTACACAATGTGGCGATCCTTAGGCAGGGCGTGGGTATGGCGAATACCCGGTGAACGTCATCTGCCAGCGTGTGTAGTGCCAACAGTAAATTTTGGAGGCGGTGGTGTTATGGTGCGGTCGTGCTTTTCACGGAGAGGGCTTGCACCCCTTGTTGTTTTACGTGGCATTATCACAGCACAGGCCTAAACTGATGTTTTAAGCACCTTCTTGCTTCCCGCTGTTGAAGAGCAATTTGGGGATGGCGATTGCGTCTTTCAACACGATCGAGCACCTGTTCATAATGCACGGCCTGTGGCGGAGTGGTTACACGACAGTAACATCTCTGTAATGGATTGTCCTGTACAGAGTTCTGACCTGAATCCTATATAACGCCTTTGGGATGTTTTGAAACGCCGACTTCGTGCCAGGCCTCGTCGACCGACATCGATACCTCTCCTCAGTGCAACAGTCCGTGAAGAATGGGCTGCCATTTCCCAAGAAACCTTCCAGTACCTGATTGAACGTATGCCTGCGAGAGTGGAAGCTGTCATCTAGGCTAAGGGTGGGCCAACACCATATTTAATTCCAGCATTACCGATTTTTAGCCAGGTGTCCGGATACTTTTGATCTCATAGTGCATGTGAAGAAATTACAGTTTATTTTTATACTGAGAATGGGCATTTTCATAAACTACTGACATGTTCTTACATCAATTGTTGTGTTATGAGTCTGTCGCAATTTCAGCTGCATTAGAATTGCTGCGCCACGAATAAATTCAGGCGTGGATTTGGGGAATTCTTGTAAATTTTGCGCAGCTATGGCTGGAAGACAGTAATTAAGGGACCGATTGGCACATCAGTTGGCAGGCGCGGGCGATGTTGATATTTCGCAAACGATTCTACGAGGCAGGTTTACGACACCGTTAGAAGGCACGACCAGGTACGGACTGTATACAAATGTGAAATGATCAGGGCAGCACAGGACACTGACGTGCTGTAAAGAACCCATACATTTCAGTTACAACAACGCCTAACGACCTGCGTGTAGGGGCCCAAGTGGGCTGAGTAAAGCTGACGTTGGAATTATCAAAGAGCACTCTATTTGTCCCCTTCAGAGGAACTACGTCAGAGGTTTATGGAAACGACGTATAAATAAGCGAGCCCGGAGGCTCAAAGCAGGCAGTCGTGTCGCCACTTTATATGCGTCTAGAACGGGAGACAACGAGGATCGTTTAAGTTGCAGGCCAACCTTTATGACCTTCTGGTGATAGCTATCGGTGGCCCGCTGAAGCTACAGTACCTGCAACGTATGTTGCACAGACGCGTCATTGCTGTGGGGGGGCGCATCGCACCTTAGAGAAACACGAGCGCGAGGAGCGAGAGAGCTGCTAGCCTCCGCGCTCTGGGTAGGATTGTCCGGCGAACTGCAAGCTGCCTTCCGCACGGGCGGGGCAGGGTCGCGAACGCGTGGACTCCAGGGTGCAGAGCTCTCTGTGGGCACTGATCGAGCTGTCCTGGGTGGACGGCCGGAGCTGTTACGGCTCACTACGACGGCGGTTGGCTGTTTTCCCTCGGCGCTCTTCATGGGGTTTATGAGTCGCACTTGAGGGATCAGTCAGCCGCATGCGGCGGCCACTTATCGGTCGTTCTGACATATTACAACTCCTGAGCTGGGGGGGAAGGGGGAGGGAGGTTGAAACAGAATGTTAGTGACATGAAATAATTACAAACTCTGATGTGTCTTGGCGAAAGAAGTAGAAGCCAAAATCTTGTTTAGATATCTGAAACTGAAACCGTTTACGAGATACGAGGAATTAGGAATTTTGCGAATCTTTCATTCGGACTTTTTCGGTGGTGCGCGAGTTCGCGACGAAGCACTTCATAACAATACATTTTCTCGAGACTGGTGATAGATAGCAATATCCTTAAAAGTTTAAAGAAAAATACAATTTGTTAGCTACATTTCATATGCAGCAACATATGACCTAAAATGCACCAAACGCAAACTCATAGCAGCCTCCATTTTTCACTGCAAACTTTCGGAAATTCTTGCAGTAGTTTACTTAAGTCTAAAATATCACAACAAATATGACCACTAACGAAATGATAGGCAGTTCGAATTAATTTTTGTCACCGACAAGTTTCTTTGCAATCGTTTGAGAAAGACCAGTTTACCCGGCTCGCGCGACATGTCCGTCACGAAGTGAAGCCAGCCAGCTAGCTTCTATGCGGAATTATGCACTGTGTGAGAGGTTCGGCATGCGAGGTAGCCGTCTACCCCGCCCCCCTCCCCTCCCTGCCAGTCGGCAACCATGCGCGCCATCTAGCTTACTCCGTGTGACAGGCAAGGCCTCTTTCACACGAACCAACGAGAAGCGCTTTATCTGCAGCGCCGAGCCTTCCCAGAACGTTGCGCGGCGGGGCTCTACTGGAAAGAGAAGCAACTCCTGTGTCGCCGCTTTGTTCTGCCGCTGCTGCCGCGTCACCGTGTTTCGGTTCCGTCATGGAGTCTGATGAGCAGTGTGCCTCTCTCTTACTTCTCTTACGGAGTAACGAAATGAAAAGGAGGTAATTTAAAAGTAGATCATTGGTGCCACCATTTCTCGAAGGAGAAGCTTTAAAATGTTTATTAAAAAGGCAGCCACTGAGAAGCACTTTGCGAGGTGCCGGGGCTAGCAGTGTATTTAACACTAAATTCTTCTAGAATCTTCATATGGAAATGATGCTCTAAGCCCCCCTTTTTCTAACTCCGACTTTTGCTATTGCACACGGATTAAGAAGAAACGCGAACTGACTCTAATCGACCCTGCAAGTAGAGTAGAAAAGAGTTTGGCACCTGCAATAATTTAATTTGATAGAAATTAATTTGATAAATAAGTTTCATTAACGTGGTGAGAAATGAAAGGGTTGCTCTACCGATCTACAGAATGAAAGTTCGTGTCCAAAATAACAATTTGATTTGTAATTACTAAACTCTAAATAATAAACAGAACACATGAAACATTTACAATACGTCCAATTGGATGTGGAGCCAATTCCTTGCAACTCAAATCTTAAGAGAAACACCCAGCCAACCCAACATTAATTGCTGTTGCAGTAGTGAGAACTTCCAGTCATAGCGCTAAGTGGAATACTGATAATGGTGAGGATACACTTTTAGTTTATGCAGCGTAAAAGTAAATTAAGTACGTGATACATTTTGCTCTCAAATTTTTGAACGGGTGAGAACTCAGACAATGAATACCCAAGACAGAACCACGTAAGAGAATACGGGAACAGGCGCGCTCTGCTGAGCTCTGGTTATCACAGAGCAAAATTCCCTAATCTGCCGGTGCTGCGGACATAAATTACCAAGCTGTCTTCTTAACTGCAAGGACACGATCTGGCGTACCGGAAGTGATGGCTGGTTGCTTCGACATCCAGTTGTGGTGATGATAATGTCACGAGTATACCCCAAAACAAATTATCCTGGTCTGGTTGTTCCAGACTAAAGACTTCCCATCAATACAAATGCGCCACTGAGGGAGACGAAGAAAGCTCGGCACACAATCACTGACGGTACGGTGACTGATTTTAACAAGCGAAGTCACACAGTAACTCCGATACAGTCAACTTTAGCCAAAACTGCTCAAGGTGGACAACATAGGCCGCTTGTATGCAGAACGCTCAATTGCCAACTGTACTCGGAAAGTTACATTGAAGTCGAAACTTCAGCAACTTCGTCAAACAGTTACAATTAAATGAAAGTATATTAGACAGCCAACAGAAGGCAGGCTGGCCAGAGCAGCGAGAGCTCAGTCTTGTAACCTACTCCGACCGGAAGGCGAGAGCCGACCCCCTCAAGAGCACCTGTACAATCAGAACACAGAACATTCCCGCCCCCACGACAGTGGCCGTGGTTAAACGTTCCAATCAGCAACTCGAAAACCGGCGGAAAATTCCACTCTATTGCCGACGCACTACTATTCCACCAATAGTGGACTTGGCGCCAATTTCTGCGCTGATTTTTCTACGTCACGGAGCTATCCCGTGAGCAAGCCAATTATAGTTATGATTTTGCAGAAAACGCTGGAATTTGCCCACCAAGACTGCCTGGGAACACAAATCATTCCCACGCCTCGCTGGTAGCCCGCCAGAAAGTGTTTTCACTAAGTTTCTGCGAAGTAACGGAATCTCTAGCGCAGCCGCTCCCTCAGGCCCCTGTGGGCGTGTCGCTCCCGCTCATATGACAACGTCGGCGTCTTGAAAGCATCCACTCGACTCCCTCACACCCTTTGGCTTAACCCTTTCAAGATCAGCCGAACCTGCCTGTCACCGGACCACCTGGGTCACCAGAGACGCTGTGTGGGAAGTCCGAGTGCGAATGAATAGCAACTTTTCACTGCATGCAATTAGAGAGGGAAATCGAATTACTCAGAGTAAGATAGAAATATGAGAGGGGGCTCATGCCACCTCTCAACGTCTCGGTGGCTCCGTGTGAAGGCGGCCTAAGCTTTCTGTTCAATTCACCTCCCGCTCCTGGATTCATGACAGGATTTATCAGTTCACTGAACAAGATTCTACCACACTGCGGGAACGGTGCAACAGTGTTTCCAAGAGATAGGGAAATTAATCAGAAAATCGTATACCATTCATACTTATCAGAAGATCTGGAGAATGGTGCTAAAAAAAAGTTTTCAGGGCATAAGTATGCTATATAAATGTTTTAGTTGAGCTGGGAAATAATTATTTGATGAAGAAACCCCTTTTCCCCTTAGGTATATCACACGAGAATTAAAGCTTGTTTAAAGAAGTGTGGAGTTATTTATGTGTTATTATACGGTGCTGTTAAGTATTGTATGTACAGTGTAATATCATTGTTTATTTCAGTTTTTCTGGTGCAAATTTAAACCTAGTAAGATGTTATTAGATAACGCAGAATTCTGTGGGACTGACTTGAAATTCAGTCAGTAGTTCGTCCCAAGCCAGTGGTGATGTTACAAGACCAAATTGTTTTCGTTGATTCTAGTCATGTAAGGGCTAATGTCCCGCTCCGGTAGTTTTTATTTATGAGTGTTAGTAGGCAGAGCACCGAAAATCTCTCGCAAGGTTGACCGTTCAGATCTCTTGCTCGTGTATTACGGTCCAGATTCCGGCGCAGCTCCCCGACAAAATTACTTCACTGAAGGTAGTTAGTCTTCTTCAGAGTTGATTACGCCAGTTCGGGTAGGATCTGATTGTTGTGTTCGACTGCTGTAGCAGACCAATCTACGCTCGTGAAGTAACTGACACGTCGTAAGTGATTTACTGATCAAGGATGTTTGGACACACACACGCAAACATTTACTAGTGTCGAAAGGAGGCTTGCTGAACTAACAGTTTCCGAAAACTAATAGGGAAGAGACAAAAATCTTATTGCCCCTAATAATCCAATTACTGCCACTCCCCAATAATTTATAGGACCTGCACGAACTCCAGTGCTTTGTGTATTAGGCCGCACGCCTACAGATCGAGTTGGTATGAACATTTGTGTTCCTCGCAATACTTGTTAGATAAAAATCGCCTTAGTATTCGCAAAGACGAAAGTGCATATGTCAATTTCTGGTAATTTCTAAGTAATGTGGTAATGTCCTGCGATGTGTTTTGTCCAGGCAGCTGATAGGATGTACATTGGTTTAGAAACTTATAACTTCACCTTAATTTAGAGACGTTACTTCGAGCACTAAGAGAAAAAGAGAGAAGCAGTAAACCTTCCCAAGTTCCTGGAAGACTAGAGCCTAACACTACTTTAAAATTTAAAGTGTTTGATTACGTTTCTTCCCCATTTGACCATAACATTGTGTGACTGGAAATGCAAGAGACATGAATTCCTTAGGAACCAGAGTGTAGTGTCTATTAGAGAAACAAGTATAATTACATTGATTCGTGAAACTAAGAGGAGGTATCTGTATATAAGTTATGAACTGTAAGTTACCCTCTACTAGGAGCGGAGCCAACGCATCAGCTAGTGATCCACCATTGTCTCTGAGGAGTTGAGCTTCCAGTGCTCTTGCAAACAAGTCTGAATGAAAAGGACCAAAATTAATGTTGAAAGAGTTCTTATTTCGAATGTGTTTGTCTTAGTTCTCGTGCTACATAATTATATTTGTCCCATATTTTTCGTTTGTATTGGTTCAATAATAGTGTCAATTCCTTCTACTGACTCATTCATGTGTTAGGCTACATATTTTTACGAAGGGTAATCCAATTTTGGTAGCGGAAGGGATGACTGAACCATAGTTAATTGACATGTCTTAGAGTTCTTGAGGGGAGAGGGGGCAAGTTATAACATATCGTGTTACGAACCCTTCCAAGAACGCCACGTGCTGCGAAAAGCGCGCGAGTGGCCGCGCAAGGTCGGAAACAAAGGAGAAGTCAAGGAGTCAAAAAGAACTAATGAATATGAAATCAGGTGACATATTTGGGACCGTTTGATGAGGAACAAACAGCTGCTCCATCTATAATTTGCATATGTTTTATTTCGAAGTATCTAAAGATTCAACCACAAATTGAAGCACTGAAATAATTACGGAAACAAAACAAGCCTTGTGATAATAAATCACTACATACAGAGGAAGCGATGTGTGTAAACAGATTTCGGCAGCAGTAATTTTGCGAGGAATTAATAAACTGTTCCATATGGTGGCGGCAGTTAAAAAGATTCAAGTTTCAACGGAGCGTCTTCTTGATCTTGAGGCGCGCAGAAACACAGAAAACCCCGCTGTCCCAACAGCCGAGTCTGCGCCAGCTTAGGAAACCTTGGGAGTTCTCTCTCTGAAACGTTCTCAGTTAAACTTGGATATTTTACCTCATCACCACTAACATACCTGTGCGTTGCTGTTCTTTTCGTAATTCAACTCTTCCTTTCGTCAAGCAGACATGTCACTTAACAGATTAAATATCTACATTTCCTAACTGCGCGTTGTCGTCCTTTAAATTTATAAACTAGAAAAATTTGCATCATCTGGATGTCTTTGCACACTTACGATAACTTACAAATCGGCGCATTGCCGGCATTTACATAATTCAACAATCCCTTACGTCAAGCAGCCATTTCATTTAACAGAGTAACCACGCACTATTCCTATCGACGCATTGCCATCCTTTAAATTTATAAACAAGAACAAGAAACATTTCGATCATTTGGATGTCTTTGCACACTTCAATATCGGCGCATTACTGTCTTGTACGCAGTTCAACGCTTCCTTATGTTAAGCAGACGTTTCACTTTACAGGGTAAAAGCAAAAACCTTTATGCACATTTCATATGGACGTGGAGACGATGGATCAAATTTGCAAAAAAAAAAAAAAAAAAAAAAAAAAGAAAAAAGAGAAGAAAAAAAATGGTTCGAATGGCTCTGAGCTCTATGGGATTTTACATATGAGGTCATCAGTCCCCTAGAGCTTAGAACTACTTAAACCTAACTAACCTAAGGACATTACACACATCCATGCCCGAGGCAGGATTCGAACCTGCGACCGTAGCGGTCACGCGGTTCCCGACTGAAGCGCCTAGAACCGCACGGCCACACCGGCCGGCTCAAATTTGCACCCACAGATGCGATAAACAAGTGCAGAAAACACACAACAGCAACACGCAGACATGATTCCATTGACTGAGGTATGGTTTCACATTGCGTGACTTCAGATTTGCCCAACTAGTCCTCCCGTTTCCAACGTCAGACAGCATACAGGACCCATACCATTCTACGTAACAATACAAAATAACTTAAATTAGTGAAACAAACACATGATTATTATATATGAATACAAAATTAATACGTATTATTATTGCTTTTTCTTTAAGCGTGGCTGTGTGACATTCAAACGGCTGGGGCATTGCTCGTAATACTCTCCCAGCGTCTTTATACGCTAGCAAATCATCTGTCGCAAATATGTCCATGACTCACACTGATATTCAGCGTACTCTCTGTCGTGATATAAAAACAGCATTACTCGTCTGCTTTGTTCGTAATTTCAAAAGCATCATTACGTACTTATGTCCCTTCTAAGTCATATTTCATAATTACGTCACATTTTGGATTACATTTCAACTATTATTTATTTACCTATTAGTCTTGAGCAATTTGTGTTTTCTAAGATACACAATTGCGGTTCAAAGATACACTGAGAGAATGCTGCTAATACTTTGCTTCGCCGGCCGAAGTGGCCATGCGGTTAAAGGCGCTGCAGTCTGGAACCGCAAGACCGCTACGGTCGCAGGTTCGAATCCTGCCTCGGGCATGGATGTTTGTGATGTCCTTAGGTTAGTTAGGTTTAACAAGTTCTAAGTTCTAGGGGATTAATGACCTCAGCAGTTGAGTCCCATAGAGCTCAGAGCCATTTGAGCCAATACTTTGCTTCGTTGAATCCAACTTTGTACTCAGTGCTTCATTCGACAGTATGAGTTTCTTACTCCTTGTGTACTTGCATGTTATGTTGTCGTTATCAACATCGCCAGTGGAACTAATTTTAAGCGTGCATTGTATACCTACCTACTAACGTTTAATATTATAATGTATTCTGGGGCTGTTTATGATTCTTACAGTTAGGCCTTTGTTTTTTTTCCTATTATTTTGGTCAAGCGCATGACGTTACGTTGTCTACTTCATTTCATGTGACCTCATACCCAAATATTATGTTTACCATTTGGCATCCTTTGTTACATCCTTATAACTTCTTGTTGTGCCTCACGAATGTCGATAATACGTTGAAAGGTCTCTGTTGGATTCCTCTCATGTTAATTTCTTAAATCTGTTGTCATTTACGGCATAAATTCCTCTTCTAAATTTACTTTGGTGTTTCTGACTATCTGGGAGGAGACTGAGCAGTGAAACGTGTTACTTTTACACATAAACAAGAACGATCTGTCACACTACTACACTTTAAAACACAGTTTATATGTAATTCATATCACACAGTCTCATACGGAACCTACATCCGCTTTCTTTTAAATACTGTATATGATAAGATACTGTCATACCCCTTCCCTTCTGTGTGAGAGGATGAATGAGCAAATGTATTTCTAGTTGCATGCTGGATGGTAGCAGACAAGCCTGTCTGCTAGAGAACAGCAGGACCAACGTCGGAACAGGTAGCTACGCTTTCTAAAAGCAAAGAGTTTTCTATCCTTAGTATGGTCCTGTCTGTCCCTTGTCATGTTGGTATAGGAAGCTGCCTCTCTGGCCACTTCCGTTTGTATTTGTGAGCCACCCTCAGGAAGGGACCAGTGCAGTCTGTCTGCGGCGAGCGTCTGAAGTGGTAAGATCTCCGGCTAAGCACGTGTCTGCTAAGTCCGTAGGACAATGGATTTCTTAAATTCAGCCTAACTGAAAATTTAATCACCTTTATTTCAGGTTTAGCTCTAAAATATCTAATGTTATCTTAAATTGCAGCGCAGTGTAATTCGAGTGTGAAGTTCAGAATATATTCCGGTAGTTGCTTTGTTACTACTTTGTGAGTAAAGTGGAACCACGTGTTGATCAGTAACTCTAACTAAGATCATCAATCTTAAATGCGAATGTGCGTGAGATTATAACATCTCGTCTTGACAATATTTTTCAATATAGCAACTTTTCTTTATGTTCAACCCACGTGGGGTGTACTTTGGGAGACCAGTACCACGTGCTCAAACAATAGTTTGACCCATCAGGTTAATAGTAAGACGATAGTAACCAGTTTGAGGTTTTTTCTTTTGTAAATTGCTTTTCGATCTAATTTATTTTAATTATCAAAATTATTGTGGAGTTACACTCTTTGTGTAAACCAAGTTGACCACGTGAAGCATGTGGTATAATCATCAAAGTAGCCCTCAGCTACTCTTTTCGGGAAGATTTCACAGGGAATTAGTATGAATTTAGTATACCAGTGTGTGGTAATTACATGACAGACAGGATTGTGCTACGAACGTAACTTCTTTGGGTGAAAATTGAATCGGTTGGTTGTGGTTAATTTATTCTTGCATATGTTTCAACGTTCTTCGTGTGTTATGTTATGAATGCAGTGTTGTATGCAGTCTCCCAATCTTGGTTCCATATTTGATGTGTTCCGTAAGATTACAATCTCACATGTTCACAATCCTAAATAAGGCACCAGTTTAGTTATGAATCAAGTTTAATATGCTGAAATATTATTGATCGATGTTAAAATAAATTTCCAAATATAAACTGATTTATTTCTTTTTATTTAAATTCTCTTTTATATATATATATATCACCGGTTGTCGTATGACTATTAAAGGATTATAATTAATGTTAGTCGGGTTGGGAATTTGGTAAGCTAGACTGGATACCTGGTGAAACAGTTGCTCAGTAATGCAAGGTTAACTTCCCCAGACAGCTCACAGGTTTTAACCCAATTTTATGGTCTTGAATGCCCAGCAGAACAAAATAAAGTAACAACATTACACATGGCGACCCTGTTCTGTGATTCCGCTAGACTCTGGAATCTCTGAAACGTTAGATTGCGAGCGTTGTATAACCTTAATTTTTTTTTCCCTGCAGCACTCAAACAATTTCTGTGTTGTTTCTGAGCAGACTTTCAAATGATTCACGGCGTTGTTGAGTGGCGATGTGTTGCTTGTCATGTTGCTTTGTTTCCTATGTTTGTGTGTTTTATATGTGTGTGTGTTTTTTTTTTTCTCGCTTGTAAATTGCACTGCTTCGATCAAAGATAAAAATTTGTTTTGCGTGTGAAAAAGTGCGTACTAGGTCGGGTACCTTTCGTGTGATTGTCGTAATTTTTGGGGGATACATTTATTGTGATTAGTGTGTTGCGTACCGGGTATAAATTGAACTAATGCAGACACGTAACCAAGCTAAAAGTAGGCGGTCCAACAACTTAAGCAACATGGACCAAGGGGATAATTTGATTTCGAATATTAACTCGTCGGACGGTTCCGAAAATGCAATGGGGGAATAATTCAGACGAAATGCAAAACAGGACGAACGGGCTCACAGCAGAGCCAGAAATTAATTTGCCTCCTGCTAACCAAGTTGATTTGGCAGAACTCATGAAAGCCTTATTGCAACAAAATAAAGAAAACGCAGGGAAATCAGAAAAATCGTTCCGAGAACAAAAAGAATCATCCGAAAAATCGATCCGAGAGCTAGGCAAACAAATGACGCAGAAATCTGAAAAATCGATCCGCGAGCTAGGCGAACAAATGACGCAGAAATTTGAAAAATCGATCCGCGAGCTAGGCGAACAAATAGACGAAAAACTAATCCAGCAGACAAATAAAGTCGACAAGTCGATGCAGAGAGTGTCCGATGATATCCCACAAAGAATAAACAATCTGGCAAGTGAAATAAAAAGTGATATTATGAAAGAATTAGGCCGTACATTTGAACAAATCGATGATCGTCTGCAAGCCTTAGAACAGGGTAAGCGGAGTCGCGATGCGGAATCGAAAGAAAGCGAAGAACAGCTACTTAGGAATTTCCAAGCGCTGAGAGAAGAATGCCAAAGGGAACACCAGCAGGTACTCTCGAGGGTACATGTACCTTTACCTTTAATCCATATAAATACAGTTTCATTAACAGATATCTTACGTCTACTACGCGTATACAAGGAGAAGGGTGAGGGTGAGATATACGTTGATTTGCCGAAGTCTTTATTTGCATTTTCTGTGACATGATATGTTCGATAGGCTATGACATCACGATCGACGAAGCTTTCCAGTCCTGATACATTTGGTACGCCTGTACCACCACGTACAATAGCGACTGTTAACCATCCGTTCCCATGGGTAAAGGAATCATTGATGTCGATGCTAAAGTTCAGTCGGCAACCACAGAAGACTGCGGGTCCATCCAACAGCGAATGTGCAGCGACAGATTTGATGACATTCCTTTTCTTGTCGGCAGCTGATGTAGTCATTTCGACGTCTTCAATTGCAAGACAGACAATATATAAAACAATTGAAGACGTCGAAATGACTACATCAGCTGCCGACAAGAAAAGGAATGTCATCAAATCTGTCGCTGCACATTCGCTATTGGATGGACCCGCAGTCTTCTGTGGTTGCCGACTGAACTTTAGCATCGACATCAATGATTCCTTTACCCATTCGTTAGCAACACAGTAGCGGACAACAGTCAAGCGATTCACGCACTCGAACAGCAAGTAGAACAATTGAAGCAGACTGGGGCGGAGGTCAACAGACAAATACATGATAAGATTGCGGTATTAGCAGATGTCGTAGGCACGATGAAGGTGACGGAAAGCGAGAACAATACTACACCGGTAGCGGTCGCAGAGACCGAAGAAGTGCGTTCGCTTCTTAGATTTCAGAAGGGACAGTTCGAAGTGAACAGGCGGCACAAAGCTGTAACAGGCGAATTACAAGAACGCGTGGCGCATCTGGAAAACCGCATGGCGTGTGATTCCGAACTCGCCAATAGCACTAAAAATAGCTGTACGAAAAGTGCAGAGAGGGACTCCGGCCACGAGGGAGATTTTGACGACAAGGAAGAATGTATTTTGAGGGGCAGACATGAGAAAAATAGAAACATTCAAGGGCCTTGCCGGGAGGAAATGCAGGGATTTGATTTCAAACATTTCCTTACGGTGAGAAAGTTTGAGATATTTCGAAATTCGCAAAAAGGAATACATCCACGAGCATGGCTCCAGCAATTTGAGTTTTTTCTTCCCCCCAACTGGGCAAGTTCACATAAGATAGAATATATGTGTGACTATTTGGAAGGCGAATCGGCGATTCGCATGAGGTCGGCAGCGCGTCACTGCAGCTCCGCTCGGGAGTTTCGACAAGCCTTTCCGTCCGCCTATTGGTCGGAAGCGGCACAAGATAGGGTCAAGCATGGCATAATTATGCTGCCAAATTTGAACCAGTCTGGTTTCGGCAGCCCAGCACGCCTATTCGACCACATGCTGCAGGCAAATCAATTTCTATACGACCCATACGGGCCTGTGGAACTAATTAGGATATGCATCACCAAATTGCCGATGCACTTGCGCCACGTCATTCTTGCGGGACGATGCAAAGAGGACGTGGAAACGTTTAAGACACTTCTCCAAGAGTTGGAATACAATACAGGAGAATGCCCGCCTAATCAGGCACAAAGTTATTACGGGGCACAACAGTGCGATCGCAGTCGTGGCCGTAGTACTAATCAACGGCGTGACTGGTCGTCGCGACGCGAACGGAACAATAATCGGGACCGGCCGTATAGAAACTGGGGTAACAGTCGCGAACACAGGTGGAACAACGGAAATGATCGAGGACGTGGACAAGATCGTGAACGCTACAGGTACAGCAACCAGAATCGATACTACGATGAATACGGTGGGAATAGGACTGTAGGCGGAGCACCTCATGATGTTGAAATTCGGCCGGCTAACCCTAGACATAATCCAGGAAATGGAAATGAACAAAACCGGCGATAGCAAACGATCAGCGCAGAAGGCGCCCAATCGGAACAAATGAGCGACATGGCAAATGAGTGGAAAGGACAGTGAGAAGTAGAGAGGACGGTGAGGAGAAAAAATTGATTAGTTTAAATTTGTGGCGTATGCATTTTGAATAATATGTTGGTAAAAATAATGATAAAGATGTTTCTATGTGATTGATTGAAGTGATGTTTTTAAATTTTTTTTCTTTCCTTGTGCAATTAGGATTTAGGTTGGTTCAAAGGTGAAGATAAAAGGTTCCTTTGTGAACGAGTGAAATGCTGTTTATTTTTTTTTTTTTGTGTAAATTGAAACGAGTCGCTCCTGAGAGAAGCAAGATCTGTGTTGAATTAATGTGAAACTCAGGGGAATATCCGATCTGTGAGTATTATGGGTCTGGCAAACCCAGGTCCTCAGCTGTTAGTAGCCGTGTTTTCGATTTTCTGCTTTCAGTGCTACTATCTATCTATTAATATTCCATATCTGTCAGTATAAATGATGATCTCTTACTATAGTATGCGTGCGGTATGAATATTTTAAGATAGGGGAACTCTGAGAAAGGGATGAGTAAGTTTAGAATCTTGAAAACAGGATGCAATAATACGATTGTTTAACCATTGGCTTCCCAATATGCGATGATATGTTAATATTGATGATATATATCTTTTTTGTTCTTTATAGCTGAGTATGTAAAGTGCTGTCTGTGGATTTCGTCAGTATATTGATTCCCTTCAAGGTGAAAGAAGAATTGTGGTTGTGTAATTTACGTGGCCCTGAAATATTATTGTGGTAGTCAAATACGAGCAGTTTTTCAACTAATGGAGAATGGAACAGAAATATGGATCCTTTCTGTAGTCTTGATTGATGTTGAGCCAGAGCCTGAAAAATTATTCTGCGTTAATACTTGTCCTAGAAAAGCGACGTGGCCCTGAAATATTATTGTGGTAGTCAAATACGAGCAGTTTTTCAGCTAATGGAGAATGGAACAGAAATATGGATCCTTTCTGTAGTCTTGATTGATGTTGAGCCAGAGACTGAAAAATTATTCTGCGTTAATACTTGTCCTAGAAAAGCGACGTGGCCCTGAAATATTATTGTGGTAGTCAAATACGAGCAGTTTTTCAGCTAATGGAGAATGGAACAGAAATATGGATCCTTTCTGTAGTCTTGATTGATGTTGAGCCAGAGCCTGAAAAATTATTCTGCGTTAATACTTGTCCTAGAAAAGCGACGTTTATGTGTTTTGCTGATGCTGTGAGCATTACAGCTTACTGTTTTCGCTGGTGCGGGATGCACTGCAGCCTATATGATTTGTACTGAGGAAATTTCCCTCTTGAAGGTAGAGTAAGATTAAATAATTTTGATTATGGGACCGAAGGAAAGCTTGGTTTAATGTAATAAGGATGAAGCAAAACATTTGTCATTTACACTACAGGAGGATTCGGATCTTTTGTGTCTGTTGTAAGTTCAATATGTTAAGATGAAACTGTTTTACAGAATAGAGGTGGCCCCAATTTTGCCATTCATGAGAAATGAATCCAGAATGACCACCACAGGCGAAATAACTGATTTGGAAGGGAAAGGTAACTTAAAGAAGGAACGAAATGGGTAAGAAAATGTAGTATAACCTATATAATGAAAATATTTTTACCCTTCTCAGAGTCATCTGTGTGATTAATTCTTGTGATAACGTAATTTTAGATGAAATTGTCTTACTGTTTTGTGTGTTAACATATGAGTATGATAAATGTATAATTGCGAGTCTCTTATCAGGTGTGTCAACTGGTATAAATGTTTTGTCGTGTATATAACCATTGTTCTTTTTACTGTGTGTGTTTAAGGAAAGTTTCTCCATATTTATCATGTGACAAGACATATGCCGCGAGCGTCAGGAAGAGGACGAATTAGAACAATGTTGTAGTGGTATAAACACTGTGTTGGAGTAGCATTGAAGTAGCTTGTTGAATTAACTAGTAGTGGATTGAAGTAGAATTTTGAGTAATACATGTTTATGAGTAGTTAGTTTGTAGTATAGACAACAGGTGTGCATGTGTGTGTGTGTAAATAACATGTGAACCCTATGCTGTCCTGACCTATACTTCCACAAGGCATAATCCTATTCATTTTAGTGAATTAATAAGTAGCATTTGATTTATTAAAACGCAAGTGAACGACATTAGTGATGTGAATTTAGATATTATATTGTCAGTTCATTTAATTTTTATTTTTATACTGTCAAGTCATTTCACTTTTATTTCTTATATTGTCAAGTCATTTAACTTTTAATTTTATATTGTCGATTCATGTAACTTTTTTTATTTAAAAAAAAAGAATAAGTCTCACTTTTGTTCTTAAAAATTGTGAAAGACAATACTAAGCGGTATTATGTATGACATTTTGTAATCACATAACTATGATGAACAATTTCTGTGAATGCAGTTGAGAACGTGAGAGCGAACCGGCTAAACTCTTACGAGACAGCGGGAGCAGCGAGGAGGAGGACTAGTTGTAAACAGGCGGGTTTCCCAGCAGGCCACACTGTCAACCGGGCCACTTCGGGAGCGCGGTAGGCAACAAAAGAAGTGTACGCGGAAAACACTTTCCCTTGCACCTGGAGCTAATGGGTGGCCGCACCAGTGCGACCCTTCGTGGAGGCGATGACCTGAGATGGGCGACCGGTCCACGGCGCGGAAATCCATCTGCTGGCAACGCACCACACGCACGCAACCGTGACGAGACGGCCGCGGTGAAACGACGAATATCAACATTTCCTGACGGATGCCCACTGTCAAGCGACAGTAAATCATGGTTCGATGTTCTTTGGTCGCTAAGGGTGGCCTAAAGAAGGGCTATTAAGTGTCATCCTTGCTCAGGAATATCAAACCGGCGAGCCAATTGAGGATAACTCAAGAATGTAACAACACAAGGAGTGTGGAGCGTTTTGACACATACTGTCCAGAGAAACTGGCAGACTTCAACGACGCCTATCAACATTTCCTGGCGGATGCCCACTGTCAAGCGACAGTAAATCATAGTTCGATGTTCGCTGGTAGCTAAGGGTGGCACAAAGAAGAGCCATTAAGTGTCATCCTTGCCCAGGAATATCAACCTGGCGAGTCCAACGAGGATACCGCACGAATTTGACAACACAAACATGGAACCAAATCGAGATGCACGTGACACGGGCCACCAAGAGAAACTTCATGAGAGGGCAGAGATGGCGGGATTGCACGCAACAGATGGACAAAAATCCCTACTGACAGCTGCGGCGACGAGACCCCCCCCCCTTTCCCCTTATATTGTGCCTCGGAACAGTGGAACTACTGAGTGTGTCAGTGAACAGTGATTATACGGTTCTTAGTTCAATGCATATATGTGTGTTTCTGTCAGAGAAACTTTGACTCGTGTGTTTTGCAGTGGTTCGATTTATTGGTGTTATTAGACTGACTCTTGTAGTTTGCAGGTGTTCTATTTATTGTTTTTTTTTAGACTTTGACTCTTGTATTTTGCAGGTGTTTAATTTATTGGTGTTTTTTTTAGGTGTTGACTATTGTACTTTCAGAGCTGTTTTATTGATCAATGTTTGTTCTTGTGTGATGTATTAGATTTGTGATATTTTGTTTCGTAAATTCATTCCTGTGGCATTGCTTCGTTTATCAGTCAGATAGCTATTCATTCTCATTGGACTGTGATCGATTAGCCTTTGCATGGGGCATATTTATAGTGAGGAACCCCATAAGGGTAACAATCATATAATTAATAGTAGTTTCAGTATAATGACACAGTGCTCATTGTTTGCTAACTAACTGAAATATAGTAGAGTGATTAAATTAGTGCCACAAAGTTATTTCAGTTCTACAAATTATTAGTTTTATAAGATATAGAATTTTCTTGCGATAACCACTTTGTAAAACATGTTTTCTCTCTTATCTTTTTTTTTTTTTTTGCTTTTACGGATTGTGCATTGTAATGTTCTGCTTTATAATACTGATGTTATTTTCATGTTTTTTTAATTGCTGTGGCACCTTTGCTATTTTCATGAATTTGACTTGATAATAAACAGTCATAAATTTTCCTGTGATCAGTTGGCTCTTGCAATGAGCAAATACTGGTGAACTCCATAAGGGTAACAACCAGAAATTGTTTTCATATTAATGACACAGGAACCATTGTTTTTACTTGCTGACCGAATTAGGTCTACACTATCTTTTAAATAGGTGTCACAGATTGTTATTTTTCTCTTTGAAATTGGTAGATTCTAAAGATGTGTTGAAGTTATTGTGTTTTAGCAAGTAGCTGGTGACCTTTCGCCTTTTCTTTACATTTTTGATTTAAGTTGAGTGTGAGAAGCCTGCTTGGGAAAGTCCTAGCATGGCCAGAAAATTCCCTGCACAGTCTTTTCCCGGAGTGTTGGGGTTATGAAAGGCCTCTGTTGGATTCCTCTCAAGATAATTTCTTAAATCTGTTGTCATTTACGGCATAAATTCCTCTTCTAAATTTACTTTGGTGTTTCTAACTATCTGGGAGGAGACTGAGCAGTGAAACGTGTTACTTTTACATATAAACAAGAACGATCTGTCACACTACTACACTTTAAAACACAGTTTATATGTAATTCATGTCACACAGTCTCATACGGAACCTACATCCGCTTTCTTTTATATACTGTATATGATAAGATACTGTCATGACCCATCCCTTCTGTGTGAGAGGATGAATGAGCAAATGTATTTCTAGTTGCATGCTGGATGGTAGCAGACAAGCCTGTCTGCTAGAGAACAGCAGGACCAACGTCGGAACAGGTAGCTACGCTTTCTAAAAGCAAAGAGTTTTCTATCCTTAGTATGGTCCTGTCTGTCCCTTGTCATGTTGGTATAGGAAGCTGCCTCTCTGGCCACTTCCGTTTGTATTTGTGAGCCACCCTCAGGAAGGGACCAGTGCAGTCTGTCTGCGGCGAGCGTCTGAAGTGGTAAGATCTCCGGCTAAGCACGTGTCTGCTAAGTCCGTAGGACAATGGATTTCTTAAATTCAGCCTAACTGAAAATTTAATCACCTTTATTTCAGGTTTAGCTCTAAAATATCTAATGGTAGTGGTGGTGGTTAGTGTTTAACGTCCCGTCGACAACGAGGTCATTAGAGACGGAGCGCAAGCGCGGGTTAGGGAAGGATTGGGAAGGAAATCGGCCGTGCCTTTTCAAAGGAACCATCCCGGCATTTGCCTGAAACGATTTAGGGAAATCACAGAAAACCTAAATCAGGATGGCTGGAGACGGGATTGAACCGTCGTCCTCCCGAATAATATCTAATGTTATCTTAAATTGCAGCGCAGTGTAATTCGAGGGTGAAGTTCAGAATATATTCCGGTAGTTGCTTTGTCACTACTTTGTGAGTAAAGTGGAACCACGTGTTGATCAGTAACTCTAACTAAGATCATCAATCTTAAATGCGAATGTGCGTGAGATTATAACATCTCGTCTTGACAATATTTTTCAATATAGCAACTTTTCTTTATGTTCAACCCACGTGGGGTGTACTTTGGGAGACCAGTACCACGTGCTCAAACAATAGTTTGACCCATCAGGTTAATAGTAAGACGATAGTAACCAGTTTGAGGTTTTTTCTTTTGTAAATTGCTTTTCGATCTAATTTATTTTAATTATCAAAATTATTGTGGAGTTACACTCTTTGTGTAAACCAAGTTGACCACGTGAAGTATGTGGTGTAATCATCAAAGTAGCCCTCAGCTACTCTTTTCGGGAAGATTTCACAGGGAATTAGTGTGAATTTAGTATACCAGTGTGTGGTAATTACATGACGGACAGGATTGTGCTACGAACGTAACTTCTTTGGGTGAAAATTGAATCGGTTGGTTGTGGTTAATTTCCTCTTGCATATGTTTCAACGTTCTTCGTGTGTTATATTATGAATGCAGTGTTGTATGCAGTCTCCCAATCTTGGCTCCATATTTGATGTGTTCCGTATGATTACAACTCACATTTTCACAATCCTAAATAAGGCACCAGTTTAGTTATGAATCAAGTTTAATATGCTGAAATTTCAATGATCAATGTTAAAATAAATTTCCAAATATAAACTGATTTATTTCTTTTTATTTAAATTCTCTTTTATATATATATATATCACCGGTTGTCGTATGACTATTAAAGGATTATAATTAATGTTAGTCGGGTTGAGAATTTGGTAAGCTAGACTGGTGGTGGTGGTGGTTAGTGTTTAACGTCCCGTCGACAACGAGGTCATTAGAGACGGAGCGCAAGCTCGGGTTAGGGAAGGATTGGGAAGGAAATCGACCGCGCCCTTTCAAAGGAACCATCCCGGCATTTGCCTCAAACGATTTAGGGAAATCACGGAAAACCTAAATCAGGATGGCCGGAGACGGGATTGAACCGTCGTCCTCCCGAATGCGAGTCCAGTGTGCTAACCACTGCGCCACCTCGCTCGGTAGACTGGATACCTGGTGAAACAGTTGCGCAGTAATGGAAGGTTAACTTCCCCAGACAGCTCACAGGTTTTAACCCACTTTTATGGTCCTGAATGCCCAGCAGAACAAAATAAAGTAACAACATTACAACGTGTCTACTTCATCATATTTCTTAAACAATTGGTGGAAACCACTTCGCCTATTACATCACTTTTTCTTTCCCTAAATAATTGGCCGACTTACCTGTCAGCTTATACACTTCAATACGGTAAACCATTGGCTGACTCACACGTCGCCTTCTTCATCTCAAACACTATAACGTATTAGCCGACTTACCGGTCGTCTATCAATTATCCCCACTTCATAATAAACCTTATTGACAGAACAATCTCTTGCCTATCATCGTATAATCATTTATTTCAGCGGAAACCTCTGCCACTTATTAATTACTCCCTCAACGTATAACATTTATCTATTTAATTTGACACAGCCTTTGTTTATTTCTTATCTCGAGACGATGTACAAGCTGTTGCTCTGTTTCGCCACTTAATTCTCCATTCCCTCTTAATACGTCATATGCACGTACCTGGTTTAGTGCAGTCCTTTGCTTCTGCTGCTTATTCATATTATTATGCATGTTAATCTTTTTGTTCCTCTATTCCATCATAACAGCCCTTGCAGTTCAAAAAACATCTTTCCGTGGTACCAGTTGTCATCGATGTCTGTTATTAACTTAAATATATATTTCGTAATACACCGTTATTTTATATTCTCCTGCCTGCGAATCTATGATCCTTGTCAAATATCCTTTACATATTTATTTTCACCTGCACTTTGCAGATGTTTGTTCTGCTGGGTTACTTGTGATTATTTAATTGTTACCTACGTGTTTATTGTCATATCCAGTGTTTTGTGTTTTCGTTCTAGCTTTTAGCTTTTTTGATATAGAAGAAGACAGACAGATTTAGTTCAGAATGATCGAAGTGGAAGAAGTAACAGCATGAAGAAAAATAAAATAATTCCGGCTCTTAACTCAGGCACCTGGTTATCGTAAATTACCTGGCAGTGCGAAGAGTGCTATTGCCCCCTGAGATAGTGCTCGTCTTAGCTCTGGATAGTGAAGAAAAGTAAAGATGACAGATTTAGTTCAGAATGATCTAAGATGAAGAAGTAACGACATGAGGGAAGATGAAGTAACACTGTCACTTATCTCGTGTACCTGGTAATCGTCAATTACCTGGTAATGCAAAGAATGCAATCGTCCGCTCAGGTAGTTCATTCATAATAAAAACTGGTTGTTTTGGAAATCAGCCTTATGCAAACACAATTAGTTTATTTTTATATTTACCCGCACATGTGTCATCTTCTGTGGGTGAAATTTTTATTTCTGTAAAGTACAATATCACATTTGTAATAATTTAACTGTTGTAGGCCTAAGAAGTACAATATTTGCAATTTGCTTCGTTTTGTTTTGACACTCACCTTAAAATTAGATAGCTAACTGAACTGTATTGTTATACATCGATTTCAGTGCTCGTTTTCGTCGTTTTTTGGCAGCATGTCATCTGCAAACTAGCAATGAAGAAAATTATTGCGTATTTGAGGAAAGCTATTTCGAGGGTAAAGGTTATGTACGTTTCTGTACTTACATTATCCGTCCTGTTTCGTGTGCCTGGTTGATGTCTCAATCAGTTGGTATTTAGTGCATTGCTTTCACTCAGTTTTTCACAAATTTCCGCTCACTACTTCACCTCGCATGCACTTACTCAAAAATGGCGAAATGTGATATGAGCAGACGCTTCTGACAACACACTCAGTGAGAGGTGTCATGTTGTTGTCGTTGCTCACTTGTTCATCGTTGGTCTTGTGTTTGTTTCATGTTCTATCAATGAACGTAAACCCTGGATACCCACTCACAAGTCCTGACCGCTCGTCCTCCTGTACATCGTCGTCACAAGCCAGATCCTATAAATCCTTATCTCCCCACTATTGCACGTTGTTCTCAGAAGCGGGATGCAACAACGCGCTTCTCTCCTCGTTCACGTACATTGGTGTCAGGAGTGGGATTCGTTTCTACCGTTCAGTCTATAGGGCGGCCGTTTACTTTTGGTTCATGTTCGATGTGTGCCCGTTCAGTACTCGCCGCTGTCAGTCCGGCGCGAGCCGAGCCAGCCGTGCCTGTCTGTCGTAGCGCGCTGGCCTGCTACCGCGCTAGACGCTGTCTTCGCATATTCCGGCGCCCGGGGCAAAATGTACTGCATCGCTTCGCTGCCTGTCGCAGGCAGTGGCCGCAGCGCGAGCTGTCTCACAACAGCGCGTCGCACCAACACGCGCGCCCGAGTAAGCGAGCCGAGCAGTGCAGCCAGAGAGCACAGACGTAAATAGTGGCCTTCAGGCCGCGCGAGATATGTCAAGCTTCCCCCTCCATCTGTGTACCCACTACCACTGAGCTGCTAGTCGATCCAAGCAGGACGTACCGCTCGATACACGGGGAGTGATATCGTGACATCAGATTTGCCTCAACAAAATTGTTTTACGTAGGTGAATCAACGCTATATCCGTCTCTGTAGTTAGTTTCTCAGTAAAACTTTTAGTTATCGCGTAAAAAAAAGGAGCACTGTTTTGGGATTCGTGCGTGTTCTCTGCTGTGCAATCTTTCTTATTCGTTTCTGAGGATACTATTCAGTAAGAAAATAATATTTTTCCGCATCTTGTAGCCACACATTGCAGCTTGATAACGAACGTGTTTTCCTTTCATTATGGCCCATAGTCATTGTGATACTTCGAAGTACAACACCGTGCATATTTTGAAAAGTTTGCAGTGAAAAATGTAGCGCTCGCCAGTTTACATTTGATGGGTTTCAGAGCATAGGTCCATGCGTATGAAATGTGGAAAACATATCGAAATTGTTTTTAAGAGTGGAGGGAGAATCATACCTCTTTCCACTGTCGAGAAAATATGTTAGATATATTGGAGACTGTCCGCAACGAGGTTGGAAGTTACGCGTCACGCGCGGCTATTGGCGCCTGCTATGCGGCATGCGGAGCTGCTTCATTTTCGTATCTGGTGTCACGAAGCGAAGCTAGAAATGAAAGAAAAACTTAATGAAATGAAAAGACTCCGGGAGTCATCAGCTCATGACGCTACTGTTTGTTTTTTTTCAGTCTATGCTGCTTGGTTTCAGGAAACAATGTTACCTGTATTATTTTGTTCACAACGTTAGTAACATATTACTAACTTATTTCTGCATAACCTGTGCACTTTAGCACTTCCGTTTTAGCTCAAAGCGCCGCGCGGGATTAGCCGAGCGGTCTTGGGCGCTGCAGTCATGGACTGTGCAGCTGGTCCCGGCGGAGGTTCGAGTCCTCCCTCGGGCATGGGTGTGTGTGTTCGTCCTTAGGATAATTTAGGATAATTTAGGTTAAGTAGTGTGTGAGCTTAGGGACTGATGACCTTAGCAGTTAAGTCCCATAAGATTTCACACTTTTTTTTTTTTTTTTTTTAGCTGAAAGCGCTGAGAGCTGCTGACATGTTCTGCTGTTGGTTGTTTCGTATGACGCACGAGCGATATAACTGCGCTCAGTCAAAATGTTATCACGGTTCCTGAAGTGTACTTGGTATAAGTGCAACAAGTAGAACAAACATATATTCTGTTAACACACGTCTCCGCAAAAACAATGGAAATTAACAATAGGAAAATGAAACTCGTTTTACAGTCGAACACTCCAGCTATGCGTGTAGGAGCGAACGGTATGGTTCAAATGGCTCTGAGCACTATGGGACTTAACATCTAAGGTCATCAGTCCCTTACAACTTAGAACTACTTAAACCTAACTAACCTAAGGACATCACACACATCCATGCCCGAGGCAGGATTCGAACCTGCGACCGTGGCAGTCGCGTGGTTCTGGACTGAAGCGCCTAGAACCATTCGGCCACCGCTGGCGAGACAACGGTACTCTCGCTTTTAATATATTCTACAGAAAAGCGTAGGAAATGAAAATAAATAAATAAAATAAAACTTGTGTTACTGTCTAACAGCAGTGAACGCCTAATACAACTGCTATTCTTCTACAGTGAAGCGTACGAAATTAAAATAAAATTGTGATTTTTCAGTTTCTCTTGGCGTATTTGTTGATAGAACAGTTCACCGGTGTACCGCTGGTCCACAGTATCAAACGGACACGCAATTTTGGCGGTCAGAAATGTCACCATCGTCAGGTGCGCTGACGAACTGTCGTCGGCTGTTCAGTTAAAACAAAACTGTTGTTTTACGAGCTAATAACTGGAGTTGGAGGTTAGATCGCAGGTGCAGGTTTCTTGGCATCTTTCCCGTTTTCTTTCATTGCTCTAAGAATGTGTGGACGCCATGCTACAATGTCCTCTCACACAAACAGAAATATCCTGTTTTTACATTTCTTAAACCGAAGCAAACCTCTCCGTTTTTCTTCTCGACAGAATTTAACTACATTATTTATCAACACATTTCCATCTGAGCATACTCTGCGATCAGGGAATATTTGCGCAGTGACGTTCCATTTCAGCAGACGCTAACAATACGCAGAAGTAGTAACACACTATGACTATAACATGACTGCACAATACCGAGGTATGTGCGTCAATCGTGTACTGTCGAGTATCATCGAATGCCTTTCGTCCCGTCTGCAAGTAAATAAAGTTGAGTTTCGCGTTCTTCCGTCGGCAATTGTAAAATGAACAAGTTATAATTAACTCGAAAAGTAACTAATCTAAAGGAAACCATACAGAAAGGCGAAATGAGATGGTGAGTAAACAAGAAGACACGGCGAAAACAGAGCGCGGCTGATGCTGCGCTAGGTTTGGTAGGTGCAGGTCCTTAGCCAAGGGAAAAGCCCCTCTGCTTAGTTCTGTGCTCTGAGTGGAGCGCAGGGCACGTGCATGCAGCGTGCGCGTCGGCCACATAGTCTGTCGCAGCGGCCTTTGCTACTCTGTCGCCTCGCGCAAACCTTGAGCAGGGCGCTGAGACATAAGAAAAAAAGCTCGTTGCGTCAGTGCCGCTCCCGTGGCTCAGTAATCGCCCGGGGCGACCCACCCACGGTCGTCGTGGCTTCACTGCCGCTGCTGCCACCCACCAGCTGCTTGTCGCCCACCTGCGTCGCCCACTGACGCTGCCGCCGCCCACCAGCTGCTTGTCGCCCACCTGCGTCGCCCACTGACGCCACCACTCCGCTGAGTGCAATGTGTCAGGCCACGCAGCCTTGCCGCCACGCCGATAACAGGCGCAGATCTTGTCGCGGGCTCTGCTGTTGCTGCGGATTATAACATGACCTTTACCCCACACCGCAACACTTCCTGCTTGCAGTGGGCTTCAGCTGCAGCCAGCTTGCTGTCCTGTGTAATCGTTGCGCCCTGTGACTTTCTGTGCGTTCGTTTTTACGGTTGTAGGAGTTAATCTTTTATTTGTTGTTTCCGTTATTCGTTGTAGTACTGAACGATGTCAGCGTTAAATTCGTCGCAAGTTATAGAAGGAAAAGTTCGAGGCCGTTCTCTTGTCCAGGGAATTACCCTACGAGGACAGTTGCGAGCCAAATTTGAGAATTAAAAACTTAATGGCGGTGCTCTCCATTACCAAAGTGATCGACAGAACTGTTACAGCTTTAAAAATAAACAAAAACACTGTTGTGAAGATTGGGAAGGAAATGTTCGAGAAAGAAACGGAAGCTTAACATCCCAGGCAAAAATCATCGTATGGATAAGCGGTTTAACAATATCGATTCCTCTGCAGAGGATGCGATTCGTCGTCATGTTATGATTATTATCGCAGGAAGAAACGTCCAATGCTCAGCAATTTATTGGTCACACTTAAAGAATGAGGACTTTTTCAAGGTAGTCGCACATCCTTGTCCACAGTTTTACACAACCTTGGCTTTCGTTATGGCCGTTTCTGTGGCCGTAAGCTGTTGATGGAAACGGAGGATATACCCGCATGGCGGTGCCGATTTTTAAGGGACATCCGTAGCATAAATATCGACGTAGTGGCGTGGCTTGAAGAAACGTAGGTCAAATACCGTCACGTTGTCAAGCAGAGCTGGACAGACGACACAGCTATGGGAACTATGGCAAAGTCTTCCAGCAAGGGGGTCAGTCTTCTTCTTCTTCTTGCAGGCACCTCGCAAGGTTTTCTCCCAAACAGTCTCTTGCTTTTTAAACCAAAGAAAACAGGAGATTATCACGAAGAAAAGAAGCATATTACACTTAAAAACTGCTTCGAAGGTTCACCAATACCAAAAACTGGAAAACGGTCAACAATTGTTCTAGATAATGCTACTTACCATTCAGTTGTTTTTGACAAGGTACCTATCATGCCAAACCGAAAGGAAGAAATGACTGATTAGCTCCAGCGTCATAACGTCGATGTAAGTGATGACCTTAAAAAGGTGGAGCATATGGAAAAAAAATGTTCCCCATAAGTTACAGTTCTCCCAATATGAAATCGACGAACTGGCAAGAAGAAGATGACCATACAGTCAGGCTACCACCGCACGAATGCCGTTTCCACCCAATAGAGTTAATAGGGCTCAAATCAAAAGTTAAATTGCTAGGACTAATTATAAATTTACCCTCTCTGCAGTCGAAGCACTCACAAGAGAAGCTGTCAGGAACGTCATTGCTGAAGATTGAAGAAAGCCGTCGAACATACGCGGAGCATCATGGAAAGAGCATGGCAGAATAAAGCTCTTTTGTAAAATTGAGTGGAGGAGATGACAATTTCATTTAAATGACGACAGTGACAGTGAGAGTAACGATACAAGAATCCGTCATCGCGAAATTAGTGATATCAGTGGAGTTTTTCTGTTATCCCCATATAAAGGGAGCACAGGCACATACAGCTATGTGTTTGGCGTGCGCAGTTTACATCTGTAAGTATGTATATAACAAAATGATATCGTCATAATTCGTGAAATTTTAATAAGAATGCCTTAATAGCAACTAATTCCAAAGGAAGTTCATGTGAGGAATTCAGTATGTATCACACAAAATAAATATTACTATAAATTATTGTAAATATAACTGCTGAAATACAGAGGTCCTTTTATTTGCATCGCTTTTGTTCTTTCTAAGCAATTGAGGTCGGCCTATTTAAGATATGTTTTCCCATTGTGATAAACACGCTTAATCTTATTTGTTGTTGTGTTAATAACAGTTCCATTACAAACCTATAGTGATCTGTTTCTCGTGTCGAAATTGGACAGGCGCCCGATTAGTAGTTGACGCGTCATATTTAGCTCAAATTATCTCGCATTAGAGATCTCCGACAGAGTTCTGGTTAACATATGAAAATGTGACGTAGTCGTAGATTTCATTCGCATACTGTATTCACTTAACTTCAATAACAACATAAGTTTCCCGCATGTCCAAAATTCGGTAACGTCGTGAGAAAATGCACTTCCGTCAACTGTCATATCGTCTTAATAATTTGTTGCCACAGATAAAACAAAAATCAAAACGTAGTGTAACTCTTCCAGAACACATTGATGCAATTTACATATTTATAAAATGAATAGTTTGCCTGTTTGCACGAGTTGAATGAAATGTAAGGTTAAGCACGTGTTCCGTGCGGGGCGTGGCAACACTTTTCCGCGGTTCCACGCGCTCCTGCAAACTGTCAATTCCGAAGTAACTTTGGACAGACAGGCGACTTAGGCCCCAAGCACGTACACAGCCATAATTACAAAATTAGCACTTGTGCTGCCGAAACCAATGGGACACTGTGTGATATGCCAGATTGTGGAACGAAAGGATTGAATTTTCTCCGTCGTCTTCTTCTCTTCTTTCTACCAGTCTCTACTTTTTCTCTCCCCATCTTCAAGTTTTATTTTGCCCATATTTTATGTTTTTTCGTAAGTGATACTTGCTTGTAACTGGTTACGCAGTGCACAGTGCTACCATATATTAAGTGATGTACTGTACTAAGAGATATAATGAATGACGAAGTAAGTTGTCAAGTGTTGTTACCTGAGTATACGATGACTTTCGGCTGTTATCCTCCAGAACATACCGAAGGTTTGTTGATATGAAGATTTGTGTGAGGTTCTTTTACTGATGTTATTTGTGTGCAGACAAGAGTTCCTGTGTCAACTGTTTTGAGTGATGTTGTTTTTGTTGTGGGAGTAATGTTTTGTGGTGGAAGCTAAGGAGGATACAATGCATGCAAACGAGCTAATTCTATTGTTAGTTTAGAAGCATTTACTTCCGTATTTTGTTTCATGGCGTCACTCATAAGGATAAAAAATAATTGGGCGTTTTTTATTCTTATGTCCGCTGAACTGACAGTTTCTCTTTAATCTCTCTTTGTAAGATTTTCCTGACCTGTGTCTAGCGAAATTAATATGCACTTTTGTTTTACCGTTATATGAAGTCCAAACTGCAGCACTGTATCACACTCACACCCTTACGTATCGGTATTTTCGTCTTGAGGTGATTGTTGTGGTTTCAATGCGGACAACAAATTCCTAAAGCGACTGGCCAGTGTTTTCCGAGACACATTGTCATCCTGTTTCTGTTTCAAAATTACAAGTACTGTACTAACGATCTGAACTAAGTCTACTTAAATCTTGTTTACTGTGCTGCTTTGTATTTGGTTTTGTCATACAAATTTCGAGTACGAATTTGATGTCGCTCTGTACTGATTGTTATCGGTGTTTGACCTGCTGCCATATAGCATTATCTTACTCTGTTTTACCTGGTGCTGGGAAATTGTTGGCGACACAGAGCCGGTATGTGGCACCAGCTGTGTGTTAAAACATGTGTCTACTTCAAGGCCGATTCGGTCACCTCAGGCTCATCGTTAGCACTGTGCTGTGCAGAGGGCTGTTAAGTACCATCTACCCCTCACCCGTCTTTGCCTTCCTCCTCCCTTGCGCCTACTCCTCAGCGTCCCCCTTCACTCCTTCCGTAACAACGAGCAGTTTCTCCTCCTCTCCCCTCCTACCGCTTTTCGTAGGGATAGCGCCCCCCACCCCCTCCCCAACCGCCTTGCGCAACCGTTTCAGCTGTAACTTGCTGTACTCTACGCCTTCTTCCTCTCACGCGTTTGAGTCGCCAATAAGGTTTGTCGCGTCGTACGCATATCTCTCCTTCTCCGCCGTGCATTTCATGTGCTCTTTTCTGTCAGTGAGAAGTTCGTCTACAAACATGCGTTTTTGTCGCGCCAAACAGCATTCTGGACATGGCCTTTCGTATTTTATGTACTGCTCACTGCATAATTTTCTTTCCTTTATAAGAAGTTTTATTAATGGGCCCAGAATAGTTTTAGTTGTTTCATTATGGTGGGCACATAATTAATTTACGATTTCTAAAGTTTTGTCTTGTGTTTCTCCGTGCCAGTAGCTTTATATTTTGCACTTTCTTGGTGCATTTTCACATATTACGTCTTTAGAGTAATGGTAATTAGTAATGTTTCGTGTGTTTTCCTGCCAAACAGACTTAGAGTGTTATTCAATCAGTGGATCGTAGTTTACGTTAGTGTTGATTGATGATAAAGTGACAGGCTCTGAGCACTACGCGACTTAACTGCTGAGGTCATCAATCGCCTAGAACTTAGGACTAATTAAACCTAACTAACCTAAGGACATCACACACATCCATGCCCGAGGCAGGATTCGAACCTGCGACCGTAGCGGTCGCCCGGTTCCAGACTGTAGCGCCCAGAACCGCACGGTCACTCCGGCCGGCTGATAAAGTGAGCAGTGTTCTTACGTAAGATAGTGGGTATTAACGATTTGCCACAGAACTGTTCTCTCAAGTGCTTTTGTTTTATGTTCTTTTATTGAGGTGACACATGTATGATTTTATTTTGTAGTTCTGGGGATTCGATAAGCATTTAAAGAAGGTTGTGTTTTCCGCAATTAGTGAGAATAAGTCGAAACTGTATTATGATTGGAAGGTTCTCACATTAGGTAGATGCGTTCGCTCCAGAAATATTTAAGGTAATGCCGGATCGTCGTTTTACAATTGGACAATATTGTGGCATGTCGAATCTTGAGTAGTAACTTATGGGAGATATTGATTACAGTTATCTACTTATGAAACCTGTATAACTTGTGCAAACCTATAACTATTCAGATCACAACTTTGCCTCATTTCAACCTTCTTAATATCCATTTGCCTCAATTATGTCTAATTAATTTACATGTGATGTGCATAAGGACTTTTACGCCATGAGGTAATTTAAAATTATTTTTAAGTGAGCAGATATATCTTTTCTTTTGCTTTTCTGAGATTTTCACTATTGTTTGGCTGTATTGGCCATTTCCAATGATGTACCCAAGTTGAGGCAGCGGCAGCTTAACACATGCTCAGGCTAGTTTTTGCTACCCTTTTTCCAGTTTAAATTAATTACCTAGGTGTAACATTTCACTGTGTTTTTAGTACTGTGTATTCCTAAGTATGCCGTGTTCTGAAGGACCACTATTCAATGAGGTAAATTAAGGTGCTCCAAAGTGAGTAGGTAGGATTTTAGCCTTAGAAATTCGTGTGTTTTGTTGTGTAGCCCGTGCTAACCCCTAATTTTATCCGTAATCCCAATATTTTGTCAGTATAAGAAATGGTTTTCAACTTCTGTATTTTGACATGGTATAACGTAGATAAGGTTTTGATGTTTTTTTTTTTTTTTTTTTTTTTTAATGCTACACCATCTTTTACGCTTGTTAACTGAATTCTACACTTTAGTGAAATTTTGGTAATACATTTTAGCCAGTGGAATTTTGTGCAACCATTCTTAACTAATACACGGAAGATGTAGCAATATTTTACATTTGTTGCAACCTTTTTCAAATGTACTTAATCCAGTTCTAATCAATTCTAGTGCTGAGTTTTGCAGTAGGTCGGTTTATTATGTTTGTCGCCCAAATACATTGATTTTTAGGTAATTATGCTGTCATGCTGGCGATACATTTTATGTTTTGTTATTGGTTCACTATGTAGCATCAAGATTAGTATTTGCCATGCAACAAAAACTCCTACACATTTCTAGGGGCGCCTGTAAACATTTAAAAGATCAGTGCTGATAAAGTTCGGCCAATTTCTGTTCGTTTACTACACCGAGTTTAGCAGTGTAAACCGTAAACTGTTAAAGGAAATTTTTGACTTATCAAAATTCGTTCCATTGTTGTACCGAAATCATTCTTTTATAATTCTGAGTGTGATGATTACTAAGAATTTTATATCATTGCACAAAATTTGAACATTTAATACTTTTCTATTTACTTATCTCACGAAATCTGATAAATTTGACTACATGTAAGTCCCCTCCCACTTACACTAAATGAAATGTTGTAACAGACCGCTCCCATAGTATTAAGGCCCTTAGCAGGGCAAACCGTCTTTCTGGGGAGTGGATGACGCCCTTATGTAGATAATGTGAGTTGCCACGTCTCTGGAGGGTGAAAGGGATATACAGGGTGGCAACCAGACAAGGAATATTTTAGAAAATTGGTTTAAAAATTTTATTTCAAATGTCCCAGGCAAATTCTTACAATTTTTCTCCCAGAGTGTCTACGTGACAAAAGTTGCCTGCCTTTCAGAACCGAGGCAGTTCTGTCCGGTTAAAGCTGCTGACAAGGGACGCCCTAAGCCTTCTGCTGAAATTACTAACGAATTCATGCCATCGGTTTAAGCCAAAGTATGTGTGGGAGTCAGGTCGCGTGTATGGGCTGTGGAGGTTTCTGTAGAGCAGAACACAACTCTTCTCTCTCTTGTACTCCAGACCTCGAGTAGAGCAGATGTCTTTCTCGGGAAGCATATCCTCTTGCTCTGGCCGCCTATACCGGCCACCAACAGAGCTTAACATGAATCGCCTCCATTCCCATTGCCCACTTCATTTAGTTTGTTCGACCTCATATACTGGCCTACTCCTGGTAACTTCCTAGCCTAGGCACACCCTTTTATCCCGTACAGTGAAATATATTCTATTGTAGGCCCGTATCATAACAGCACATTTTCTATGAGGCATTACTTCCAACAGATATCTTCACTTTTACTGCAGATAATAATTTTTAAATTTACGGAAGAGACTATCTTTTAACCTTAGCAGTTGCCAATCCAACGCACAGTGAGCTCGTAGCTTACCCCAGCCAACTAGCTAAGCTCAGTGTTGGAAAAACAAGCATCATAGTGCCCTCTATATTCCAAAGTGTACAAGACGTAGACATCAAATACAACAAATACCATTAACAGAAAAACCAAAGCTCACATAAAAGATAACCTTCAAAATCATATTATGAATTTTTACCGTCACAAGTCACAGAAAATCTTTAAAAACGCGGTACAGGCATAACAAAAAATACAATAAAGTTACACCCTCTGATGTAAAGTACAAGATAAAATTTTATAGGAGTATACCTAATGTAAAAGCACATAGTAATTTCTTAAAAATAAACACAGAAAACTTAACATCAGAAACAGCCTTTTTACATTTCCAAAATCATCGATTAAATGTAAAAACATTAACCCTTTAAAATTGGACATTACGCCCTCTCTATCATACTCGAAGACTTGACCAACCTATTGATTGACATTATCAGCGTAAATTCTTAACAGGCATTTACAAAGAGTAATACAAAGACAGTAACAGATCTACAATAATCTCCCATATGGTGTACCAGAGCCGTAATACTGCTATTTTCGAAGTGACCAATGACATTAAATTTCAATAACGATCAAGTGCATGACTGGTTACTTCAATGGATAAACAGGCATATGCCAAATATAAACAGCAAATAGCGCTCAAAAATAAAACTAAATTCACCATTTGCTGTTAGGAAACCTGTTAAATCCCTCATAGCAAAAAGTTGCTGAAGAGGAGGCTTGCCTAAATGCGCACCAAGTTTATGCTCATCTCATGAATCAGCGTGTTGCCCTCTATAAGAGCGTCATACCGGATAATGTTCTCCCTCCCTTCCATCCTGTTTTTTCCCCACCTACCCTCTCTCTGCCTCACTTCACTCCCCCCCCCCCCCCCCCCGAGTCCTTATTGCTCTCCCCTCCCCTGCCTTTCTCACTCCCTCTCGCGTCCGCCCAGCCCCCCTTTTCTATGACGCGTCCCTCCCTCCCTCCCTCCCTCCCTCCATCGGCTCCCCCTTTTTTTGCTTTTCTCTCCTCCCCCCTTTTCCCCCTCATAGGTCCGATTTCCCGCCGCTCCCCTCACCTCCCAATCTGCCGCCGTGCCACCTGTATAGTGCTGTTGTAAGTGAGTGATCAGTGTTGTGGGTCCCGTGTCAGTGTTGCGAACAGCCACCATACTATCGCTAGTTGTGTTTTTTATCTCGTGCGAACGAAAACGAGACTGTCGCCGTGTTTTTTAATTATGCCTGTCTCCTTCTTGTGTATCTTCATCCGCATCGTCACCGCAGTGTTTTTATGTTTTAAATTCCACAACTTTCCGCCATTTTACAGTTTTTTACAATATCACCGTTTTATCGCCTGTTTTTCTTGTTTGTTTATATTTTCATTACGTTTTTAACTTTTCTGTAGGCTGTAGAGCAGCATTTTACGCTGCTGCCAGCCCGTTCCCCCCCCTCCCCCCTCTGGGGGGGATTGAAATCCAATAAAGGAAAAAAAAGTTAATGTTCCTCCTCGTTGGCGTTGCGGCCGGCTTTTTTCCATGCGCTAGGCAGTTCTCAAATTGCTGCCAAGAAATGGGCACTTTCCATAACTGTCTTCTAGTTAAACAACGTGCAATTACGATATCCAAATTACAGAAAATCTCCATCTGCTCAAGGAGATCGAGACATTTGCCTTTTTCTCCTCTATGCAGCAATTTAAGCTGCAATGTCAAGTCAGGAGAGAGATGGCCCGCATCAATCAAATGTGCCGCAAATTTGGATCTGTCGGCAATATCCTTCCCATCCAGTGAAACATGCTCACAATATCTAACTTTGAGTTTTCACCCCATCTGGCCCACATATTATATTGAAAAATTATTGTATGCAGTAAAACTGAAGATATCTGTTGGAAGTAATCATCACAGTACATTTCTCGCCTCACAGAAAATGTTCAGCTGTTATGATATGGGGCTACAAGCTTTGAATAATTTGGTATGAACGAGAATCTGTATATTTGTGTACATTTTCCTGTTTCTGTATTTTTTGATGGTGGTTATTCATAGGGTCACATTTGTGTTAAGACTCGCGGAGTGGCCGAGCTTTTTGAGGCGCCATGTCACGGACTGCGCGGCCCCTTCCGCCGGAGGTTCGAGTCCTCCCTCGGGCATAGATGGGTGTGTTGTTCTTAGCATAAGTTAGTTTAAGCAGTGTGTAAGTCTAGGGACCGAAGACATCAGCAGGTTGGTCCCTTAGGAATTCACACACACACATTTGTGTTAAGATCCTCATGTCTGATGGCTCTTATGAATGTTTAATACTGAAGATGGTCACACAATGAACGAAATCGATCTTTAAGATAAAGGGTCTCAATATTTACGATCGATGCTGCCATTTATCCGAAGTAAGCTGAAGAGCCAAAGACGCTGGTACACCTCTCTGATATCGTGCAGGGCCCCCGCTAGCACGCAGAAGTGCCCCAACACGACGTGGCATGGACTCGACTAATGTCTGAAGTAGTGCTGGAGGGAACTGACACCGTGAATCCTGCAGGGCTGTCCATAAATCCGTAATTGTACGAGGGGTGAAGATCTCTTCTGAACAACACGTTGCAAGGTATCCCAGTGTCTGGGGACCTTGGTGGCCAAGAAGAGTGTTCCTAGAGCCACTCTGTAGCAATTCTGGACGTGTGGCGTGTCGCATTGTACTGCTGGAGTTGGCCAAGTCCGTCGGAATGCACAATGGACATGAATGGATGCAGGTGATCAGACAGGATGCTTACGTACGTGTAACCCGTCAGAGTCGTATCCAGACGTATCAGGGGTCTCATATCACTCCAACTGCACACGCCCCACACCATTACAGAGCTTCTACTAGCTTGAACAGTCCCCTGCTGACGTGCATCAGTTCGATGCAATTCGAAACGAGACTCTTCCGACCAGGCAACATGTTTCCAGTCATCAACAATCCAATGTCGGTTTAAAGCTATGTGTCGTGCAGTCATCAGGGGTAGGTGAGTGGGGCTTCAGCTCCGAAAGCCCATACCGATGATGTTTCGTTGAGTGGTTCGCACGCTGATTTCTTTTGATGGCCCAGCATTGAAATCTGTAGCAATTTGCGGAAGGGTTGCATTTCTATCACGCTGAACGATTCTCGTCAGTCGTCGTTGGTGCCGTTATTGCAGGATCTTCTTCCGGCCGCAGCGATGTTGGAAATTTGATGATTTACCAGATTCCTGATATTCACGGTGCACTCTTGAAATGGTCGTACGGGAAAATCCCCACTTCATCGCTGCCTTGGAGATGCAGTGTCCCATCGCTTGTGCGGCGACTATAACACCACGTTCAAACTCACTTAAATCTTGTTAACCTGCCATTGTAGCAGCAGTAACCGATCTAACAACTGCGCCAGACACTTGTTACCTTATGTAGGCGTTGCCGACCGCAGTGCCGTATTCTGCCTGACATGTATTTGAATACGCATGCCTATACCAGTTTCTTTGGCGCTTCAGTGTATAGCCATGTTAAAATTACTACATACACCGATTAATTTAATGTGGGTCACCAATAATGGGAAACACATCGCTTTGAATACGGACATCGAACACTCATTTAACCAGATTTGTTTTCTTTCATGCCTCCTGAGCTATCATTCATTGAAAATGACTATATATTGTTGAATAAGTCGACTATGTTATTCTACAAAATTGCAACTTCAACCGTAATAAAATTTTGTACTTACTTCTATTTAGGTCATTTGCAAGATATGTTAGAATTCTACCAAACCGCATTCTATGCAAGATTATAAAATTTGCCAATCTCAATTAAACAGCATTCAATCGAGTCTCAAAATTCAGGATTTGCAAGATTATCTTTTTGCTGCAGACAATGATATTATTTAGCTCCAAGAAGCACGAACTGTAAAATAAACCAAGTACGTAACTTTGAGGCAATTATTAATTTTGACGGTTCCTGTGGCACTGCAATTTTATTGAAAGAAGTTATTCAGTTAACGACAACGGCGGTCCTGGACAATGCAAAGGGCGTAGCTGTCCAGCTGCAGGATACGTTGCATATCAGTGTGTGTGCGCCACGGGGAACAAACAACGCGCAGAAGCCATTTTTTACAGACAACGTATTAATTAATTCTTTTAGCAAGCCCGTACCGCTCAGTGCTACTTGGTGGGGACTTCAACAGTGTATTACGAAATCAGGACCAAATCCCAAACTTCAATGTCTGTGAAGAACTGCAGACTTTAACAAGTGGACTGGAGTTGTGTAATATTTCTGGCTTCACAGCCATCGTAGAGCAGTTGAGAAGTCAGTAGTGTAAAGATGATGTAATGTGATGTGAGGTACTGGTGACAGATGGGTTATTCGGTACGGGCTCGTGAAAACACCACATAAATTGTGGTCATTCTCCGTGATTGGTTGCTGTGATCGGAAATAGCGCGCCACAAATATAAATTTCTGTTATAATATTAGAAAATCTAACCAGTGTATTTACTTGAATTTCATGAAGAAGCACCTCTCTTTAGCAGGCTATCATTTCATTATTTCAGAAACGTTAACTGCCAGCAGAATAGTAAACAACTGCTACACGAAAAGGCAGACGAAGCACGCCGGTGATCTGCGAATCGCGCCAACGTGGGTGGCGGGCGAAGTGGTTCGGCTGTAAGATCAGAGCTGGTTCTGCAGTCTCGGAAGACAGACATGTTGTCTGCCTCTGGTTATTTGGATACGTAGTTGAGAACAATTTTATAATAATTACGCAAATCCGCAGTTCCTTGTTCTGTTTATTTTCTATGAAAGTGTGAAGAACGGAAATTATTTGTGATTCAAAAAGTGGAACATAATTGTACAGTTTCTCGTATTCTGCTAACAAGAAAACGAGTGGCATCCCGTATAAACAAACTAACAGAAAATTTAATTATTTATATAATATCAGTTCCTCGTTAGGAGTGTATTGTAACCTTAAGATAACGGATTCATGATCTACAAGCTGTTTTCTGCGCAGAGTTCAACAACTATAGAAGACTGCAGGTTGGTGAACATTAATTACAACTTATGCATTCCACTCAGGGCGGTAGAAGCAATAGACACCTCGCGTGTACTGCAATCTTAGTACAAATAATATCAGTAACATGTCGAATGTGGTAACACAGAGGAGGTATGAAGGAAACAGATTTTCGAGGGAAGGGGTTTATCAAACGCACGGAGATCCATCTCACTAACGGCATCTCTGTATCTCTCTCCTTCCATTTGCCGTTCTTGGTAGACACGTGCACATTACGGTCAAATGTTACGACGTACACATTTGCAGCGAATAACAGAGCGAATAGATTAGACAGGAATATATGTATCAAAACCTATGATGTCCAGTGTCACTGGCACGGAAATATGGTCGGTAAGATTCTTCGATGACTGTGCGTACCATATTTGGGTCAAATTTTCTCGCCAATCTCTCGAGGCAGTAATAATTGGAATCTGAACATCTCCACTTGTATGAGCCAGCGCTGAAACAGATTATTTTAGAAGTTTGTAATCTACATCTACGACTACATCATACTACGCAAGCCACCCAATGGTGCGTGGCGGAGGGTGCTTTCGGTACCACTATCTGAATCCTCCAAACCTGTTCCACTCGCGTATAGTGTGTTGAAAGAATGATTGTCGGTATGCCTCTGCATTGGCTCTAATTTCTCGAATTTTCTCCTCGTGGTCAATACGCGAAATGTATGTGGGGGGAAATAATATGTTGTCTGACTCCTCCTGAAAAGTGCTGTCCCGAAATTTCAATAGTAAATCTCTCCGTGATGCACAACGTCTCTCTTGTAACGTCTACCAGTGGAGTTTGTGTAGCATCTCGCCAGCTAAACGATCCCGTGACGAAACTCGCCGCTCTTCATTGGATCTTCTCTATCTCCTCTATCACTCCTACCTGATAGGGATCCCAGATGGATGAACAATACTCAAGAATCCGGTGAACAAGCGCCTTATAAGCCACTTCTTTCGTGGATGAGTTACATTTCCTTTAGATTCTTCCGATGAATATGAGTTTTGTGTCTGCTTTTGCCACTATCTGTTTTATATGGTCATTCCACTTAAGGACACTCTGGATTGTTACGCCTAGTTATTTTACGGCAGACGCTGTCTCCAACTGTTTGTCATCAATAGTGTAGCTGTACAGTAGTGGATTTCTTTTCCTATGTATGCGCAATATATTACATTTATTTACGTTCAGGGTCAACTGCTAGAGTCTGCACCAATCATCAATTCTCTGCAGATCGTTCTGCAAATTCTTACTAACTTCTGGCGTTGCTACTTTGGTATAAACAACTGCATCATCTGCGAATAGCCTTAAAGAGCACCCGACGCTTTCTACTAGATCATTTATATATATTGTGAACAGCAACGGTTCTATCACACTTCCCTATGGTATTCCGGATATTACCTTTATATCTGTTGATTTAGTTACGTTAAGAGCGACGTGTTGAGTTCTATCTGCAAGAAAGTCTTGAATCCAATCATAGGTCTGTTCCGATGCTCCTTAAGCTAGCATTTTTTTCATTAAATGACAATGCGGGTAGGTGTCAAATGCCTTACTAAAATCAAGGAACATGGCATCAGCCTGAGCGCCGTTGTTCACTGCACTGTGGATCTCATGGAGGAACAGAGTGAGCTGAGTTGCGCAGGATCTCTATCTGCGAAGTCCATATTGATTTTTATAGAGAAGATGATCATTTTCCAAAAGCGTCATAATTCTTGAGCAATGCATTAAAACAAGCATTCAGTGCATAGTGCTGTGGAATGCGGAAAAACAGCAAATTGGCGCTCATAGGAAGAAGAACAACACCAAAAATGCAACAGAAGTGTAATATGTAAGAAACTGTCTACGCAACCTGCCACTGATGATGCCTTGCAGAAAATAAAGGCGAAACGCGTATGGCACTAAAATTGTGTTTTATTCAGTTGCCCATAAGTGAAAATTATCAATATACCGTAGTGAAATAAAAGTTTGTTAAAATGAAGCAGACAAAAGCGAAAATTCTTTCCTTAAATCGACAATCCTAGCATGTCAGAAGCATCCTTGCCCGAAACGATTGTGATGTTCATTCGGAACGCACCTCTGTTTTCCGCGTAATACGAGAAGAAAGAAGAGTGAAACAGAAGTCAAATAATCGTCTAACTGATGCACGAGGTGTACTTTGCGATACTTAAACGACCATAAATCAACATGTAGCAGACTATATTACTAAGCTTTACGCACCGCCGTCGACATGTTCTGATCAAAGTCTAACATTCTGTGTGGTGTTTGTTTGTTCTATATCGTGTCTCCCTACCACTTTCGCGCAACGACGCTCTGAGCGTGTTTTTTAGGGAATTGACTAGTTTGAACCTGGGACCTGTTGCTGGTAAGGAGACGCCAGACCACACGACATGTAGAGTTCAGGAGAGTTCAGTGAGACTAGCGATGATATAACCAAATACTTAATGATTTCAGCGTCAGCTCCACTGCACTCCCTGTAAAAGAATCTTAATACTAACTAAATTTAGTGGAAGGGGTTCAAGGCTTTCCTATTTTTAGTTAGCTGGTAAAATAACGTCGAAAAAGCAGTTAAGTTTACCAATGGAAATTTTATTCTACTCACAAAACATTGTTTATAAATTGCACTATTGATAAAAGGAAATGTTTTAATACAGGATGATAAAAACCAACTGTGTTCAACAAAAATGTGAACGAATGTTCCCTGAGTGGGTTTCCAAGTTCTACAATGGATCGAAGGATGACCTATGCCATATCACATCTATTATCTAGGTTTAAATTAAGTTTCACAACAGAGAAAACTATCAAAATGGTCTACAGTGACCCTCAATTATCTTTAATTACTTATCTAACTTGTCGTAAATTACAGTGGCTGATGTGGCTTCTCAATAACTATATAACAGAAAAATCATCGCGTTTCAGATTTTTACTTCAAGTGGCAAATGTGAACACCATGAGCTTTAATTGACAATTGACACTAGTATTACGCAAAAAGGGGATGTAACAGATGAGACTTCTGCAGTTCTGAGTGAAGCTTTATGCGCTGTTATGTGGCATCGCGTGCGTTCATTACCTTGTCGGTGTTCGTCAGGGGGCGGCGGACAGCACAGCTCCGCTCACCTCGCCGTCTCGGAAGCAACTCTCCTCTAACTTCTCCTTACTACAATTTACCGAAGTTGGTTTAAAAAAACTATCTGGCTGTGTTTTCATCTGACCAATCAGGGTCTCAATGTTTACCTTAAGCTCCGCCTACAAAAATTCTGTCTATCCAATGAGAAATGTTATACTTTTCGTGGTGGGGCAATGTTTTTAAAGTTTGCAACGTAACAGAGACGCGAAAAAGTCTCATGCTAAAACTTGCAGCTGGTGTGGTCCTTTTAGTGTTATCGTAAGATCTATACTGTTCTCCTGGAGGGCTCTATCTTTTAACATGGGCTGGGGGGTGGTCCTGACGTAACAGAGACGCGAAAAAGTCTCACGCTAAAACTTGTGGCGGGGGTGGCTCTTTTTGTGTTATCGTAAGATCTATACTGTTCGTCTGGAGGGCTCTAGCTTTTAACATGGGATGGGGGTGGTCCTAGCAGTTAGCTGGCGACGCGGGTGTCCGTCCCTTATCGTAGGGCCTTCCAGCTTAACATGGTTCTGCTCTCGGCTTCTGTTCTCGTTTCTCTCCTCGGAACTGCGTCTGTCTCATGGTGGGTAGGTATGACATGCATTTAGGCATTCTTGTGTTAGTCTGTGGTATTCCATTTGCTCACTCGTTACTCGTATTACTTTGGTTAATTTAATGTCACGATTTATTCGGAGCTATGTGACATACTACTGGATTTGCTTATCATGTCAGGGTTTTCATGGAAGGTGTTGGATTTGCCTGACACCTTACATATCACCACCCTTCGAACTTAATTTTTGCACTGAAGATAGGCAATGATTGAATCGTTGTCTAAGTCAGTCAAAATTTATTCGGTTATCTAAATTTTGTTGCCTACTGTTCAGCCATGTTATTCTGTTCTATGCTAGTTTGTATTACTAATTTATATTTTTATATTCTTCCACATTATTATCAAAAATATGTTTATATTGACAAGGGAAGAATATTTTTATTCTATTATAATTATTATTTTTTAATTATTTTCTTTCTTTATTTAATTGTGAAGTTTGTTTTTTAAGAAGTTTGTTATCGAAAGTGAGGAGTCTTTCACATCGATTCTCTTAGAAATATTGTTTTTATAAATGTAGTAATTAAGTAAAATCTATTCCTACCACATTTTCTAAATATCATGTACAAGTAAAATGTTTTTGTTTCTAGACACTCATTTCAACATTGTTACACTAACAAATAAGAATTATTTCCAAGAATTGCTTTGACAAAGAAATATACATACACAAGTATTGAGATATTATCCTAACAAATGGTACAAATGTTAAAAAAACGGGAAAACATCCAACAAGATAATTTTTTATTCTTTGTTTTTATAAGGAGAAAATAAGTAAAATATATTTATTCTTTTATTTTTATGAGGAGAAAATAAGTGGCATATAGTTTTAGTGTTTATTACGCCCTACTTTTGTTCTTTATATACTGTCCATTTCAGAACTAATTACTTATTTTTATCGATAGTCTATTTTTTACTTAAGTCCATAGTCAATGACTGTTATTTTGTAGTTTATTAGCTGTCTGGTGTGCTTAACTTATTTAGTTTTTCACACGTTTCTTTTGCACAATTCCTACATCACATAATTTGATTTCACACATTCACACAATCCTATGAATGTTTAAGCATGAGGTTGGCGAATGTTTTTTGCACGAAGGTGATGGACTTGAGCGAGATGGATGTGGGCAAGTATTTGATGTACAGCTTCGTTCGTCATTCCTTGTTGGCTTTGCAAGTGAGTGTTGCTGTTGTGGAGGTCCCATAATGGAATGGAGCTGGGAGTGCAGAATCTCGTGGTTTATTGGCTTTGTATGCGTGAAAGTCATCGTTATGTGTCGCTGAAAGCGGTCGTTTCTCGTTGTAATACTTCGCAGACGACTAGTTTACAATAGGATAGAGATTTGAGAAGGTATGTCGTCTATTCTTCACCCATCTTCTTTCTTGGTCTCAGCCGGCCAGAGTGGCCGTGCGGTTATAGGCGCTACAGTCTGGAACTGCGTGACCGCTACGGTCGCAGGTTCGAATCCTGCCTCGGGTATGGATGTGTGTGATGTCCTTAGGTTAGTTACGTTTAAGTAGTTCTAAGTTCTAGGGGACTGATGACCACAGTAGTTAAGTCCCATAGTGCTCAGAGCCATTTATTTCTTGGTCTCAGTCTTGCGAATCTTCAACTTCTGTTCTTCCTGCTTTTTCTCTGCTTCTTACTTGCTTCTTGGTTCTTCTCTGGGCAGGATATGGAAATATTTATTGGTAACTAGTCGCTTTGAAGTTCTCGTCTTAGTAACAGTTTGATGAATTGCTTGGGCATGTCATTTTTACTTTGTGGAAGTTTTCTTCAGTTTCGTGTATCAGCGTGCTGTTTAATAGTAGTAGTGTGACTTTTACACATATTTTTTTGCCAGTGGTGGCTTGCCCAAGCAGTCTTCTCATCAGGCTGGTTTTTGCTCACTCCACCAAGTCTGGGCGCTCGGAGACCCTTCTGGCGTTCGGCGTCCTGTCGTGTCTCTGCAGGGCTCCGCCACTGTGTGGTTCCGTGCTCCATCCCAGCAGGGTTCCGCCACCCTGTGGTTGAGCCTGGCAGCAGATTTATTTACTGCCCACTCTGGCTACAAGGGCCTTCTGTTGGTCTCGCTGTCCTTTCCCTTCTCTCGACGCTTCTGCCTTGTAGGAATCGTGTCTTGCTAATTACGTCCTTTCCTTTCTTGATACTTCTTGTGTTGCAACTTGTGGGTCGTTGCATCTCGTCCTCGCTGGAGTTTTTACAATGGTTCTTACAAAAAGTTTTACTTACAATCATCTAACATATGTCTAGTACCTACATTGTTTTACGCCTTCTTAAAAGCTTTACAAATTTCGGCGCCCTTTCCGTGTTACAATTCTATGATATTTTGAGTCTTAACGTCTACAAGATGTAGAATCCTCAAATTCGTTTTTTATTTATGTGTAGTGTCGTGGTGTATAGCATTTTAGTATTTCATGGTGTTAGACTATCTACGCTTTATCCCTTCACCTTACTCTATGGTACTATTGGTGTTATTTTTGTTTTTGTTTTTATTGAAACTACTTTGTTTTTCCCACCTTCCTCTCTCTTCATTCTTCTTTCTCCTGACGATCTTATCTGCAACATAATCTTGAAATATTGTGCTGATTATTTACCAATAATAAAATTAATCTTCAAACTTTTTGATATGGCTCACATGGTGAAGTCCTAAGGTTTTGCCTGTTTTTGGGTTCATTAGTTCCACAGCATTATCATGAGCAATTCGGCTAATTATGACAGGTCCTTTGTATGCAGCGTAAAACTTATGTATTTTGTGTTTCTGTTTGCTGGAGAGATGGTGTGTTTTTACTAATACTTTCTGGCCAACTGAGAATGTTCTTTTAATTGCTGTTCTATCTCCTCTTTCTTTTCTTTTAATGACTGCCTTTCTGATGTTGGAGAGTGCTGTTGCTATGACTTGTTTGTGCTGTCTACGTGGTACAATAGGAAATCTAACATTTTCTCTGGTTATGTTTGGGGGTTCAATATTTTTAAGTACAGTAACTGGAGATAGTAGTGTAGTGCTATGTGGCATTTCATTTATTACTTCTTGAAAATCTTTAAGGTATATATCCCAAGTGTTGTGTCTTTAGCCTGCATATAATCGGCATAAAGTGCCTATGTCCTTCACAGATCGTCCTGCTGGATTTACGCTAGGTTTGTACTTAGATATGTAGATGGGTTTTATTTTGTGTTGTTTTAACGTGTTCTGCCATTGCACTGATTTGTATTGTGGGCCATTATCCGAAATTATTCGTTCCACTTGACGTACTTGTCTGAAAAAATCTTGTCTAAATGCTTTACTTATAGTAAGACCTGTTGCCCATTTTAATGGTGTCAAGGTAACATATTTAGAAGTAAGTTCCAAAACGACAAATATGAAAATATATCCATTTTTTGTGCGTGGGAAGGGCCATATCAAATCTGTTGCAGCGATTTGTTTTAACCTTTTAGGGATTATTTGAAACATAGGTGGCTTGGTTTGGAAAGTGACGTGTTTAGCCCTCATACATTTTTTGCATTTGACTAATGCTGTTCTAATTCGTCTTTCCATATTAGGAAAATGGTTTGTTTGTTTTATTTTTAAAAATCATTTCTTTGGTCCAAAGTGGCCATTACTTAAATGTGTATACCATATGTACTTATTAATTAGTTCATCTGGGATATAAATTAACCATTCATTCGTTGCAACATTTCGTCTAAAAAATAAAACATTGTTTTTTACAAGATAGTGCTGTCGAATGTCTGGAAAATCCTTACCTCTCCACTTGTGTTTGATTCCTAGTATTTCGGGATCCTTGTCCTGTTCTTTGCCTATGTTTTTCAATGCTGTCGTAATGCAGTTTTCGGAAGGTACTTGTTTCATATAGTACATTGTAAACTGGTCTTCTGCTGCTTCCAAACCTATGTTATTGGATGCACCCTGTGGACATCGTGATAAAGCATCTGCTAATACATTCGCTGGTCCTGGTATGTGTGTAATAGTGAAGTCAAATTCTTGTAATATTAACATCCATCTGGCTAACCTCCCATGAGTTAGTTTGGTGGATAACAGAAATTCTAATGCCTTGTGGTCAGTGTATACTTTTGTTTTTCTTCCGAATAGGAAGTATCGAAAACGTTGGAAGCCCCATACAACGACCAATGCTTCCAGTTCCGTGACTGAATAGTTTTTTTCGCTTTTTGTGAGTACCCGAGTGGCAAATGCAATTGTTCTATATGATCTTAGCCCTGCCTGTTCGTATTCTTGGAATAAAACAAATAAACCTGTTTTCGCGCTATCAGTGGCCATACAAAAATTTTGTGTTAGATCAGGATGTGCTAAAATCGGTGCTGTTGTTAGTGCGTTTTTCACTTTTAAAAATTCTTCATTGGCTTGTTGATCCCATACCCATGGCGTGTTTTTTCCAGTCAATGCACATAGGCGTGGTGTTGTGAGAGAGTCGATCCAAATAAATTTTTTATAGAATCCGGTGAGACCTAGAAATCCTTTGAGAGTTTTCTTATTATATGGACTGCAGAATTCTTTGATTGCCGTTAGTTTTCTGGGTCGGGCATTACCCCTTTCTCGGAAATTATGTGTCCTAGAAATTTGACCTTTCGCCTTCCAAATTTGGATTTTGTTATATTTACTGTGATCCCATGCTCTTTCATGATCTGTAAAAACTGATTTAATGTGTCGTTGTGATGTTCCCAAGAGGGTTCTGCTATAATCACATCATCAACATAACAAGTAATTTTTTGTAAAATTTCAGGACTGAGCATAGTATTAAATCCCATAATAAACGCTGCTGATGATATGTTTAAACCAAATGGCAATCGTTTAAACTGGTAACATCTACCGAATACGATAAATGCTGTAAATTTTCTACATTCTGGGGCCAATTCTATTTGCCAGAAACTACTCCGTAAATCAATTGATGAAAATATCTTAGCACCGTGGAAGCTTTGTATCAATTCCTCTAATTTTTCTGGGCGATCTGTCTCAGTGATTATGATTGTGTTGATCTGTCTGGAATCAAGCACTAACCTGATGCTCCCATCTCGTTTTTGTACAATGTGGAGCGGGCTGTTATATGTGGAGGTAGCTGGTTCAATAATATCGTCATCTATCATTTTAGATATCTCCTGGAATACTTTATTCCTGTAGCTTAATGGGATTGTATAGGGTGGCACTCTAAATGGTTTGTGCTGTTTTACTTCAAACTTGTACTGAAAGTGTTTAATACTGCCAGTCTTAGGTAAAAATACCTCTGCTTTATCTCGTAAAATACCCTCTAATTCTCTTTTACTGTGTTCCGAAATACTTTGAACTTCTTGCAATTTTTCGTCGATTTCTTAATGGACTTCTAACATGAGTTGAAGCGATTCCCCCTTTTGTGCATACCATGCTAATTCTTCATCCTCTTTATCACGCGTCATTCTTAATTGTTTGTTTATAACTGGTATTTCTTCTAATTTTAGCTTTTGCTCAAAGAGAAGTGTGGCATTCCCGAATGTTACGCTACCTTTCCCCATATCTATTATCGCTCGTCTCTCATTTAAAAAATCTGCACCTATAATCAAATCTACAGTTAGTTTAGGTATAATCACGAAGTTGGCTTCGATCTTTTGACCTTTTAACGAAAGAGTTAACCTTGTTTGTCTCGTAACTTCCGCAGCATTGTTTCTAATAGGACCTCTTACTTTAATCTTACGTGTTTTCAGAACTGGCAATCCCTCATTGGCATTACACTGCATGAATAAATTTTCTGAGATCGCAGTCAGTTCACTTCCGCTATCAATTACAATATTGACTGGGATATGCTTTACCTTGGCCTTCACAATTGGTTGAATTTGAAAGGGTTGGTACTGTTTTTCTTCTTCTTGCATCAACGAATCCTCCACTGAATCATACATGAGTCTTTTTAGGAATTTCCCTTGTGAATTCGAACTTTCTGTAGGATAAGCTTCGACTGCTACTTCTCTCTCTTTTATTTCCTCTTCTTTATTTCTTCCTTCATTTACGCTTTCTTCAACATCCTCTACTTTTTCCTCATCCTCGTCTATCTTCTCCTTCTTCGTCGCTACTTCCACATAATCGCATCTAAATGCTCTAATTATCGCTTCATAACTTCCTTCATTATATACGTTGGGTTGTGTGCCAACTCGTAACTTATTTTCAACTTCTGTCGACTGCGCGTTATCCTCATTGAATTCACTTTCCCTGGTTTCCATCTCAAATAGCTCTGCAATACTAATTACTTCGTCCTTTCCTCCTACATTCATTGTGCATGCCTCTGGTAATTCATCTTCCTCGTCAGTATTCTCCCAATTAATTTCGTCCCAACACGCTATTGTTATTTTCTTGTCTTCGTTTTCATCTGGTCTCTGCGAATTTGTTGCTTCCTTCTTCTCTTCTCGTGATAAGATTTTTACTTCTCTGCTCAAGGTGCTGCAATTGTCCTGGGTCGGTGCGTCATTCTCTTTGGCATGGGTGCTTATCTGTCAATTCGAACGTTTATCGGGGTTTGGTGGTCTTACCTCCACCTCTTCTATCTGTATTCTCTTTTCTTGTTCAGCTTGTTGATAGCGGTTTCTTTGTTGATAATTTGTCGGTCTATTGGTTCTCCAGTACCCGTTCCGGTTGTCGTTATTCCCTCTGTAATAGTTGTTGCCGTTCCTGGGTAAATTATAGTTATTGCCATATTCTCTTCTAAATCCATAACCGGTTCTTTGTTGAAATCTATTGTCGTTTCTTGGTGCGAAGTTATCACATGGTTCGTAATTATTGTTTCTTCGCACTGTGTCTTGTGGATTCCACTGCTTTTTGCTTTCGTTTTCACGTGCGCTTCGTCTTTTTCTTGTGTCATCTTCCGAAAATATGAACTCTAGTTCCCTTAGAATACCTTTAAATGCTTCGACGTCATTGCCTCCGCGACCTACTAATAATTGCTGGTATTTCAATGGTAACTTCATCGCGCATAATTTAATCAACTCTCCGTCACTGTATGGTATATCTAAGCATTGATTTTTCTTTGCCATTAATTCGAAAAATTTCACGGGACTCTTCTCTCCTGAATTTTCAAAATATGGGTTCTGTGATAATTCGTACTTCACTCTGTTCTGTGCTTCGCTGGACCAATATCGTGAGAGAAACTTCTCTCTGAAATCTTCGTACGATCGGCATGTCGCTGCAACATTCCGCATGGTTTCTGCGACTGTTTCTGACATATTTGCACATATAAAGTCTAATTTGTGTGCTAGCGTCCAGTGTTCTGGTAATTCTACTCGGAATTGATCAATAAAAGTTCGTGGATTAATGAGTTTCCTTCTCGAAAGTGTTGAAATTTTCTGACTGTGAGGAAATGATCGTTGTCGTACTTCGTCATAGTTCCATATGAAATTCGCGATTCTTCGCCACTTTTGTTTCTGATCATTTCTCCCGTCGTTCTTTCCGGTTGTGGTAGATCCATTGGATATTGTCCACTGTAACTTTCGCCTACCCTTGCGTAGTATCGTTGGAGTGGTACGCAATAATTTTCTTCCATCGGTTGTGAACGTGTAGCTGAATGCATTTGACTGCACTCTTCACGACCTGGCTTTCTATTGTCAGGTATTGGTTCGGTATCTTGTCTGGCTAACCTTGGTGTTTCATTGCACGATCCAAACCGTCTTGAAACATACACTTGTGGTTCCGCATGTGTTTGTGATGACGTTTGTTCATCAAGAATTTCGAAACGTGTTTGTTGCTGTGCAGGCTGTCTGATTTCACGTATGTTACTTTCCGCCTGTGACTGGAATCTCAAATGCGTAATATCTTCGTTAATTGCTTGTTTTTACGGTGCTGTTACAGATACGGATGTGGTTGCAGACTCTGTGCTTGTTCGATCCTGTTCATTACGCTCTTCAATGGTTTGCAACAACTCTGTTCGCAATTTCTGATATTGTCGCTTCGTTTGCGCTTCTATTTTGACTATGCGGTTATCATATCTTTTCAGCGCTGCTTTTGTGATACGTTTGTGTAACACACTGTTTTCAACAACTTCACGCGCTGTACCTGCTGCTTGTCCAGTAATTTCGTTTATCAGTTTCTCTAGTTTCTTGACTTCTCCCTGGGTGTTGTTACGTAATGTTTTGATCTCGCCCTGAATGTCATTACGCAATGTTTGTACGTCCGCGTGTACCTTGTCAATGTCTGTTCTCAATTGATTGTGACCTATTATTAAGTTTCCTATCACTTCTCGAGATTCTTTTGCCTCGTCTTCAATATGATTTAGGTGTAACTAAATTTTTTTGTTTTGTTTTTTAATCGCACGCATTTGTCTCGTGGTTTCTGCATTCTGAATTTGAATTTAGTTCGCTGAGTCTTTATCTTGCCTTGTCATGGTTTAAGTAATTTGTTGTAATAATTCTGCCAGATTGGTGGGTCCTATTGCGTTTTCTTCCGACGTCCTACGCTCTGTGTTTTCGCCCAAGTGTTGGTTCGCAACCGATAGCATTGAACTGTGCTGTGACACACTTCTGCTCGCATTCCTTGTACTCTGTGGTGAGGTAGCTCTGATTACTTGTACTATGGGTTCTACGTATTGAAGACGCAAGTTAGAATCCTCATCGACTGTCTCTCTACTTTTCTGCTCCTCTGTCGTATGCTTACTTACGTTTTCTATGCCTTGACGTACATTATCCTCGTTATGGTGCGTTATATGTCCTATTTCTCGCGATACTGCATCGTCTGTTGCACTGTCCTCTATTCTCTGTCCATTTTCATGCTGGGTCTCTACCTCAATTCGGTCAAGGTCTCGATCTGCCATTGCTAATCTTTCCGAATCCCTTATTTTCTGTTTTAAAAGCAATTCGCGCGCCCTACTTCGAGTCAACATGCGCTCATACGATCTCACGCGTTTCATAAACTTTTTGTTCACACGACTTGACACTTATTATACCCAAGACTGACAATCCATTCACCTACTTGTTGGATCAGAACCAACTTGTCAACGATGTATCCGCCACCTGTGCGCTTGCATTGAGGAGAAAACGTAATTCTAACAATTTTTAAAATTCATAACATAATTATGCTATTGTCTCTGCTAGAATGTCTCACTATCTATCGCTGCAGCTCCTGTTTTCAACTATTTATGCCTTTCAAAAAAAATTTTTTTATTACGAAAATTTTTTAACAGGATATTTCTCTGACCTAGTTAGGCATGTGGTCGACCTTCAATCATGGTATTTTACCATCCTGGCAGGGACGCCATTCTCTAACATTCTGCATGGTGTCTGTTTGTTCTATATCGCGTCTCACTTCCACTTTCGCACAACGACGCTCTGAGCGTGTTTTTTAGGGAATTGACCATTTTGAACCTGGGACCTGTTGCTGGTAAGGAGACGCCAGACCACACATGACATGTAGAGTTCAGGAGAGTTCAGTGAGACTAGCGATGATATAACCAAATACTTAATGATTTCAGCGTCAGCTCCACTGCACTCCCTGTAAAAGAATCTTAATACTAACTAAATTTAGTGGAAGGGGTTCAAGGCTTTCCTATTTTAGTTAGCTGGTAAAATTACGTCGAAAAAGCAGTGAAGTTTATTACCATTGGAAATTTTATTCTACTCACAAAACATTGTTTATAAATTGCACTATTGATAAAAGGAAATGTTTTAATACAGGATGATAAAAACCAACTGCGTTCAACAAAAATGTGAACGAATATTCCCTGAGTGGGTTTCCAAGTTCTACAATGGATCGAAGGATGACCTATGCCATATCACATCTATTATCTAGGTTTAAAATAAGTTTCACAACAGAGAAAACTATCAAAATGGTTTACAGCGACCCTCAATTATCTTTAATTACTTATCTAACTTGTCGTAAATTACAGTGGCTGATGTGGCTTCTCAGTAACTATATAACAGAAAAATCATCGCGTTTCAGATTTTTACTTCAAGTGGCAAATGTGAACACCATGAGCTTTAATTGACAATTGACACTAGTATTACGCAAAAAGGGGATGTAACAGATGAGACTTCTGCAGTTCTGAGTGAAGCTTTATGCGCTGTTATGTGGCATCGCGTGCGTTCATTACCTTGTCGGTGTTCGTCAGGGGGCGGCGGACAGCACAGCTCCGCTCACCTCGCCGTCTCGGAAGCAACTCTCCTCTAACTTCTCCTTACTACAATTTACCGAAGTTGGTTTAAAAAAACTATCTGGCTGTGTTTTCATCCGACCAATCAGGGTCTCAATGTTTACCTTAAGCTCTGCCTACAAAAATTCTGTCTATCCAATGAGAAACGTTATACTTTTCGTGGTGGGGCAATGTTTTTAAAGTTTGCAACGTAACAGAGACGTGAAAAAGTCTCATGCTAAAACTTGCAGCTGGTGTGGTCCTTTTAGTGTTATCGTGAGATCTATACTGTTCTTCTGGAGGGCTCTATCTTTTAAAATGGGCTGGGGGGTGGTCCTGACGTAACAGAGACGCGAAAAAGTCTCACGCTAAAACTTGTGGCTTGGGTGGCCCTTTGTGTTATCGTAAGATCTATACTGTTCTTCTGGAGGGCTCTAGCTTTTAACATGGGCTGGGGGTGGTCATAGCGGTTAGCTGGACACGTGGGTGTCCGTCCCTTATCGTAGGGCCTTCCAGCTTAACACGGTTCTGCTCTCGGATTCTGTTCTCGTTTCTCCCCTCGGAACTGCGTCTGTCTCATGGTGGGAAGGTATGACATGCATTTAGGCATTCTTGAGTTAGTCTGTGGTATTCCATTTGCTCACTCGTTACTCGTATTACTTTGGTTAAATTAATGTCACGATTTATTCGGAGCTATGTGACATACTACTGGATTTGCTTATCATGTCAGGGTTTTCATGGAAGGTATTGGATTTGCCTGACACCTTACAAAGGGAACAACATTTCGTCTTCAGTGCGTAGTGAGGTAACCGCAGCTGACAATGAGGGCCTATTAGAGCGTTTTATGTCGCAAGAAATTCTTTTAAAGATCAACCCAGCACCTAAAAACAAGGCCCCTAGAATAGACGGGTTTCCTCTAGAATTTTATGCTCTGATGTAGGATGATATTGGCGAAGAAATTACAAAAACGTTCAATCAGATACTTTGCTTCCCTGACACCTTCACTGCAGGAGTGGTAGTCCTGGTACCCAAGGTATGAGATGCGTAACAAGTAAATTGTTGCAGGCCCATAAGTTTATTGAACGGCGATTTTAAAATTTTTGAGCGTCTTTTAGAGGACAGAAAGAAATTGGCACTTACCAAACTTTTGGGTTCATATCATTCCAGCGTTGCAACTGGTCGCTCTATGTCTAATCTTCTGTCGGAATACAGACACACAGTACAGCTCACGTCAGTATGCCGGACCAAACTGTCTCTCGTTTTCCTTGATTTCGATGAAGCTTAGGACAAGCTAAATCACACATTTTTACTGACTACTTTGAAGACAATGGGTTTTAGTGTGCATTTTGCGAAAATTATAGAAAAAATTTAACGGAATCCTTTTCAAGAATCAAAATCAACGGACAGCTTACAGGACCAGCTCAAATCGCCAAAGATGTCCCCTGTCAACAACCTTATACGTATTATGTATGGAACCGCTAGTAAAAAAGTTGCATCTCACATTAAAAGCTCTCCAAATTTTTAACACCAAGGCAGTATGTCTCGCATATGCGGACGGCATTAGTTTCATAGTGAACGATAATGGGGAAATATAGACACCCAAACGCATTGACGAGCACTATTGTGATGCGGTAGGAGCAAATATTAATTTTCGGAAATATCAAATCACTGAAACTAGGTCGAGTTGCTAACACATTCGCACATAACTTATTGGCTACAACAATAAACAGAACTCAACTGGGACTGAAAATATGGGCCGAACCTAAGGACGCCAGCACGGATAACGGGACAGATAAGCTTAATGTATTTCTAGCTACAGTTAAAGAACATAAAGCAAGAACGTCAGATTTCAGGGGTTCGATTTTTTAAACATCTATGTCTTTAGCAAAATACATACGTGGCAACTGTCTTAGTCATAACAACATCAATTGCTCAGAAAATCCACAGTCTCTTGGTTTGGTACGTCTGGCAGGGTACCATTTTTAAGACTTAACACGGATAAACGGAGGCTTAGGAATCAAGAACTTCATGGCACAAGCTACAGCTCTTTTTCTTAAGGAAACTCGTAAAACCCTTCATAACAACTACAATGCCATAACAAAATGCTTATTGACGCGATTAGAACCTACGACCAGCCTACCCCCAATCAATGTGGGTTACATAAATCCGGAACTAGATTATATAGGGCGATACTTATTGGAACTTTGTCATTTGCAAGAAGTACCACCCCGATCGACCATTAAAATCCTTGTACGTCAAACTAACAAAACACTTTCCACGGAAGCCAGCAAAACAAAAATAGCCTATCGCAAATTGGCAGAGGATATGGAAGAATATCAACAATCCTACCCTGCTGTCCCACAATAGGGCCACCTGGTATGATGTTGTTAACAACACAATTCCCACAAAGGAAAAACTACATAAATCAATCTAACGCCAAGCCGTATGTGTCGACTAGGTCAGCTCGTTGACTCCTTCCTACACAGGTTTGTGTGCAGAGATCGGAGCGAAACCTTGAAATGGATAAGGAAGAAAGTATCAAGTATCATCAGAACCATCGATCGCAGATAGTCGTAAGTTATATTCTGAAACCTGCCTGGTACTGCTATCCCAATGCAAAAACTAACAGCGTGACTTGGCTGCTGGAACCATATGTTTATTATTATATGATTCGAAAGGACACGTTTCCTTGCTACATTTTACACTATTCTTTACGGCGGAGCACTTTCGTTTGTCACAACCTAAATACAAAGAGTGGATGCAAAGCTGTTTAACAAACTATCTGCATGTTTAGTAAATATCGCAATTCACGACAAAACGTTTTTCCCTTTCAAGAAGAGATTACTTTCTTTGAGTCATACTTGTTTGTCATGTGTCAATGTTTATTTTTTTTTAAAAAGGAGGGAAAATAATTTTCTGTTTTATCCAGTAGAGGAAAACCATACTACAACGACAGTGCCATAAAGAAAAGCGCCTTCACACATTATGGCTCCTGAGAAATGTCGCCATAAGTTCCAGATTTTTGGCCAGGTCTCAAGTTCCTTGACACCTGCCCATTTTGTCTCCAGCTTCCTGGTATCGACAACTTTCCTTTAAAAAAATTTAAAAAACCACTGGATTTAATATAATGCAGAAGTAACACTTTTATATTTGTCTTCGTTACATCTTTTGCTTAAAGGCGAAGAGGCCGTGCCGAGAAAGTACAAGTTGGCGAGCGTATGGATGGATTGGAGGGGAGGAAGGAGAACCCCCTCCCACAAAAAAAGAAGCTAGCCGAGCGTGTTAAAAGCACCTTTTCCGTGACGTAAGGGTGCGCTGGCCTTGGATCGAATCAACCCAGCGGATTTACTACGAAAGTCAATATGCTGGCCAGCCTGGACGTGCTTTTTAGGCGGTTTTCCACATCCCATTAGGTGAATACCCAGCTGGTACCAAAGTTCCGGCCAGATGCACGGCTCGCAAACATTCAGAAAACGTTTGCTCATTTTCACGTGGATAACACTACACGCAAAGAGTTGGAGTACACATATTCCGTGCCAGAGGCTAACGGTATAGGACATGCCACCAACTTTAGCAAAACAGTTAATAGAAATGAATCATAGACCATCTACAAGAGAGGAATACATGAAAATAGAATAAATAATTAAACACCTGATAACTGTACAAGAAAACTATTATGTATAGGAAACAAACACAGAATATAAACTGCTGTTAAATGACTAAGTAAATATGAAAAGCAACTCACTGTTAACAATATTTGATTACGCAGTAGACATACATTCCTACACGTGATTACAAATCTCATTCCTCTCCTAATTCTATATTAACACAGTTCCACAAACACATATAAAGACAGATAGAAAACAAGTAAAAACAAAAAACCTGGAAAGCTGGCATCACTTACAGAAACAAATGACACACACTATACACCGAAAACGTAAGTTTAATTAACGTAATGTTAAGACATTACACTATTACAGTAAGTATGTGTGAAAAAGTTTTCCACATGAAAGAAAACTACATTGTCTTCAAGTAATGAATAAAATGCTGTAGTGTACGCACCTTTTCATTATTTTGTAACATATTTACAGGAAAAAAGGCTTTTTCTTCCTACCTACTGCAACTTGCTAGCGCATTTCTTTCCTATTTAATTCACTTACTGAACGTGGTAAAATGCCTGTCTAAATGACTTTGAAGACTCCTATGTGTCCTAAACTCACTTATCCTTTTCCCATGTTCCCTATGCAGGATGTACGATGGCAGCAGCATAATGGTCACAAAGTGCTCTTTGAATACAGTTTCTCTAAATTTACCCAACAGGATTCCACGGAGCCCAATTTAAGTTCCTCGAGCTTTTTTTTTTTTTTTTTTTTTTACATTTTAGTTTGTGACATACACGTGTTCATGTGCTAACGTGCTACAACACGCTGTAAATATCGCACTTAAATTATGACATTTCTCTTCATATGTGAGATGGGAATCGCAGTAAAATTATCCCATTTCTCCTCACATGCATGCTGGTATGCATATAAAAAGGATGAAACCATGTTCTGTAGCGTTTTCTCCGCTATAACTAGAAACCAGTGCCGAGCGCTGAAATGATGTCAGCCATGCTGCAGACATCTCACATAAGGAACGCAGCTGTCCGTTTTCGACTGTGCATGCTCTGATGTAATGTCATCACTTCTGGCACTGTGGGTGTTGTCGTGCTCACAGCACCAGGGTAGTGTTTTTCTTTGAAAGTGCGTGTAAAGTATTGTGAACCAACATGGTGAATTCTACAGATGATCTGCTAAAGAGGCCCTTTTCCAGTGGATCTTTGGAATAGAAAGTGAGAGTTAAAGACTTAGGTAGACATACTCCAGTTCAAATCTAACAAGGAGAGGTCATGACAAAGAGAACACTGGTTTGGCTCAAACTACATATGTGAATAGAAGCAGGTAGATGTCCCTTTCAAGTTCCTAGAATATTTCGCCTGAGAGGGCCGCAGGAAAAGATAAAATGCTCTGTAAAGATATACGCGTAGAATATGAGGTATGAGGGATTTTTGACCAGCAAATGACGTGTCAGTGTCAGTGTCGTGCGCAGTGGTTAAGTTTGGGTTTGACTCCTGCTGCCACCATTCCTTACAAAATTTAAATATCTTTAAAGAGTTCAGTTTATATATGCAAAATTAATATATTCGATTTAGTCATGATTATCTGCCTTGTAACTCAAAAAGCAGTACGTGGTGCTAAAAAAGCGAGTATTTGAGGAAATTTAGTACGAAGGTATACGAAAAGGGTTGGATTTGTGGGTGTGATGTTTACAATGATCTTTTTTTTTGCTTTTCATGTTTGTTATTTGGGAACAGAGATGTGTGGGGTACAGTGGGAGTGAAAAAAATAGTGGAAGTCATAAACATATAAACATCATGTATGGTCTTAGTGCATTAAGTACAGCTAATATAGCAACATTATTAAGTGTGCCTATGGTGACGACATACGGGAACGCAATCTGTTTATTTTTGTAGTATTGTATGACAGTGGAAAAATTTTTCATAAGCTGCCACTGGGCTATTCCAGCCCGTTACAATTCTAGCGGCGCGTATCTGAATTCGTTCGATGTCTGTTGTCATGTCTACCTGACAAGACCTCCAGACCCTGGTACAATACTACAGAACTGGTCACACATTGTTATTTCAGATTAAAAACCGTTTACTTATTTTCAGTTAAATTTTGAACTAAATCTTAAATTGATCAATCTCATCTTATTCTGTATTTCTGGGTGGTTGTAATTAAAGTGTAGCTACTCACAGAGGTCCAGTGTGGGCTGTGTAGCAGCGAAACATGGTAGTTATTCTAATCCGTTAATGCGGAAGCGATTTACTATGGAAAAAAATTTGGTCAAATTTTGGCAACCATATGTAAATCAGGCACTGTGAATTCAATAAAGACGTATAGAAATGTTTTCATATGCAGTTAATTAGGAAGACGTGGACAGAAAAGGTGAAACAAGTGAGAAATTCATAATGTTGAGATTATTATTACCCGCCATTTACACAGTATGTTTAATATCAGCACCGGAGACGTCGACGAAATGCTGTACAGCGCAAGATTTGCATCTGACGGCTATTGGAATTAACTATTTTCCAAAGCGCATCAGTTCCACATTAACGCGTTGGAATATCTAGCAAGTTTCGCTGTCATAAGATAATTACAGCCCACACTGGACCTACGTGGGTATCTGTACTTTAAATATAACCACTTGGAGCATTGAAGAATCAAGTGCGTGTATTAGAGCAACTCCGAGATTTCACATTAACAGTAATCAACATGGAAAAGGTAAGTATTTCTTTACACATTTAAGAATCTTCCCGATTGCATGTAACATAATAAGCCTTTTATTTTTCACAAGAAAGTGGCGAACGGGTGGCACGGAAAAAATAAAGCGGAAAACAATTTCTTTTCCTTACGGTATTTTAAGCAAAGCAACAATTAACAAACCAGTTCCAGAAATATCTCTAACGTACTCTTTATACAAAAATATTTATGTAACCATAATTTTTTCGCATCCATCTCTTGCTGTTTGTGACGTCGACCAAAAAAAAAAAAAAGAATTTCGGTTTCGGCGATCACCGTCAGACGTCGGGAAAGTCAGTCGATAAATTCAAATTCATTGTCAATCAAATCGTACATGTGGAACTGCGCAACACTGAAAACATGAGCTGTGTTCGACCACGTCGCTCGTCAGCTGGATGGTCAGGTGTCGGTGCCAAGGTGCCAGCAGCCTTAACGCTATAAGTGGCAAAATATTTTGTCCATCGTACGAGTAACAATGAAAAACATGCCATTATGTACTCTTCGGGAATAGCAATCAATAAAACTCCACAGATTAACACATATTTCTCTATCCACCATGAGTTATGGGGTGTAAATATTCATACCAATGAAACAGGAACGCAAAATCTGTGCCGAAGAAGATAGAAAAGTTCTACAAATGAAGGTTGATCTGCAGAGATGTTGCAAAATAATTACTTGTGCAGACGATTTGGTCGGCCAGTGTGGCCGAGCGGTTCTAGGCGCTTCAGTCCGGAACCGCGCGACCGCTACGGTCGCAGGTTCGAATCCTGCCTCGGGCATGGATGTGTGTGATGTCCTTAGGTTAGTTAGGTTTAAGTAGTTCTAAGTTCTGGGGGACTGATGACCGCAGATGTTGAGTCCCATAGTGCTCAGAGCCATTTGAACCTTTTTTTTTTTTCAGACGATTTCTCTGTTTCCTTGCAAGTGGTGAAGTTTGTCATTCACCTTTCTTTCGCCTCACCGAAGATAAGAATGTGGCTAGTCGCGAACTCGCGGCCGTCGTAACTGCTCACTTCCGTTTAACTGGATCAACTAGTCACAAATGGACGGTCAAGGTGTTTCTCGTAACTTATACAGCGGAAGAGCCGTCGACACAGTAAGCTTCCGCCGACAACAAGAGGAGCGTATAGCCGACCCAATCAGCGCTGCGGTCAGAGACCGCGGTCCAAGCAAGGGTTGAGTATATGAAGAGGCAGCACCTTCCGCGAGAACGGCAGCACGCTCGTGTCCTTCCGCGGCAAGTTGCCGTGGCCTGAATTTGAAACTAATGGCTAGCTAGCTTCTGCCAATATTTGCCACCTTGCGATACAGAATTAACCAAATTAGGACCCAGAAAATTCTTCTGCCCTCACGAACCCAAAACCCGCTGGTTAGGCAAGCCAATGGTGATCTCAAATCGTCGGGGAAAATTAGTCTGATAGTGAATAATTAAAAATTAATTATGACGACTCTTGAAATAAGAGTTTAAACAACTGGAGATGCATGTCAAACGAAAGATAATTTTCTGACTAACCCGAATCAGATGTTAAAGTTATTCATTTAATTTGCTTAGTGCACTCTCTCTATGTCATTGAGCTGGACCATGCAGCAGTAGAGATCGATGGCAGGCTTTGTGGCCAGTCCACGAAAAATCTGCAGTCTGAAGACATGCTGACGTCCTTTAGAAATGGTTCAAATGGCTCTGAGCACTATGGGACTTAACATCTGAGGTCATCAGTCCCCTAGAACTTAGAGCTATTTAAACCTAACTAACCTAAGGACATCACACACATCCATGCCCGAGGCAGGATTCGAACCTGCGACCGTAGCAGTCGCACGGTTCCGGACTGAAGCGCCTAGAACCGCTCGGTCACACCGGCCGGCGTCCTTTAGAAGACCGCACCCCTAAGGTGCGATTAAGCTAAATAGAACCCTAATTGGTATTTAAATAAATGACAAGATCAAGACACTGAAAACATTGGTACACTCCAAGCAAAACAAATGTTAGCTGTAATACAACAAAACAAAATAAATTCCACACAAGATACACAAATACTCAAATAGAAAAATCCGTTCAGGACTTCCTCTTATATAAATCATTAATATTCTTAATCTAAGGCACAGTTCTGAGAACAAAGTTTCGTCGAAATGGAACTTTTCACTGCATGAATTTTTACAATGTCCTTATATATTTTATGTTTTTATTAAACTTCAGCTCATAAAGGAGTCAATCTTGTCTCGAAGGATACTTACACATGGCAGAAGAAAGAACACCAAACAACTGAATCAAATAAACTCTCTTCTAAATTTGAGTTGAGAGTCCACTAAGTAAATTAAATCAGTTTCAGATGCTTTTGTAACTCAAATGGGAGCCACTAGAAGGAAAGCGACGTTCTTTTCGCGGAGCACTATTGAGAAAATTTAGAGAAGCGGCCTTTGATGCTGACTGTAGAACAGCTCTAGTGCTGACAACGAACTTTTCACATAAGGACAACGAAGACAAGATTAGAGAGATTATGGTTCGTGCGGGGGCATACAGATAGTCGTTTCTCCCACACTCTATTTGCGAGTGGAACGGGAAACGAAATGACTGGTAGTGGTACAGAGTACCGTCCGCCACGCAGCGTACAGTGGCTTGTGGAGTATGTATGAAGACGTAGACTTTTTGTATGTCTCGCACTCCTAACTACACAAGCAATTTCACTTTATGTGGACGTCACTATAATTTCTGTTCACGCGCATACCGGTCCTGCCTGGTTGTTTCCCCCACTGCGGACCATACCCCCAAACACTGTCAAAGTCGCAGTGGCGCGATGGCGGTATGGCGGGCGCACAGGCGCTGACGGGGGGGGGGGGGGGGGGGGGGGCGTTGGGCGACGGTTGTGGGAGCACAGGCGCTTGACTGTGGTCTCCGGCCCCGGGAACAGGCTTCAGGGTGGTTGAGCCTCCTGCAACAGGTGCCCAGGTGGCTGGCACTACTGTTCAGCGAAGGGTTGGTTTTCGGAGAGATTACTGCAGAGCAGCCAGCTCTTGTTTCACCCCCCCCCCTCCCCCTCCCCCCCCCCCCATAGCCTGACTTGTGACAAGCAAGAGTATAAAGACAATTGCTGCTAGTTCGATTCGCAGTAATTTAAGTTGTGCTCTTAGAGTCCTGTCTGGCCACACACTTGGAAATCGCTATGTATGCAGAAAAAAATTGTGAATTATTTGTGACAAGAAAAACTCACCGTCAGTTGTTTCATGCACAGAAATTTCAACTTTCATTTCTTAAACACATGAAAGTCACAAAATCGAAGATACTCATTACTGAGAAAGCGCGCTCTTACATGTAGCCGGCTGGGGTGGCCGAGCGGTTCTAGGCGCTACAGTCTGGAACCGCGCGACCGCTACGGTCCCAGGTTCGAATCCTGCCTCGAGCATGGATGTGTGTGATGTCCTTAGGTTAGTTATGTTTAAGTAGTCCTAAGTTCTAGGGGACTGATGACCTCAGATGTTAAGTCCCATAGTGCTCAGAGCCATTTGAACCATCTTACATGTAAATAACAACGAATATTTCAGAAAAATACTTAACTTTGGCTATTAACGAAGTCTCCGAATATGTTACAAATACGAAGAGGGAAAAAGTATTTTGTACGCAGCGGCATGCGAACCAGCGACCTTGGAGACTGTAGTTCGTTGCCTTACTCAGTTGATCGTTATTGCTCTTTGTATTTGATCGCAGCAGACGTCACATGACATCCGACGAAGTTCGTTGTTGATACCTTCATTTAATTTTTTTTATTACAGAGCACAGCCAGCTCTCTGACAGAACAAGTTGAAGACCATGCCAACTTGTTCGCTACTACAACCCACGTGCCCTCAGTGCTTTATTCCACATAATTCCAGTCTTGAGAGACGCAGGCTGACTTCGTTGCCGAATGTAAGCCGTAAATGTATGAAATTTTGGAAGGTTTCCTCTATCAGGCTCACAAACTTCCTTTGCATTGTTGCTTAAAAGTTTTAGACGCGTTTCGATGATTAATAAGTAAACTATTTGTGGAAAAAAATACGCGAAGTCCATAGAAATTTCAGGCAACACTCCTGTGATACCACCAGCTGCAACACAGTCGCGTGTGTAACAGTGATCCAATAATGCCAAATGTTTTTTATTCCAGTCTTTGATCACAATATAAATTCTTCTGACGATGACCAGTTTCAGTCAGCACGGCCATTACGGCCTTATCACTTTAGGACATGGTGTAGAAATGATCTGAGGATGGTTATTACTGACTGAAACCGGCCATCGTCAAAAGAATTGATATTGTGATCAAAGACTGGAATAAAAAACATTTGACTCATGTGATATACGTAAAATTTTATGATTTTTTAAACTCTTAATTACGTAGAAATAACAGGTATTTTTTGAGAATATTGACTGAAACCGTTTTTTTTGATGTTATAATCATTCACAGTAACAACAATACAAACCATATTTTTAATAAAGGAAAACAGTATATTATGGACTCGCTTTCCGTCCGGATATGTTCTGGTGATTCTTAAGTAACACAATCACTCAATCCGAAGCTAAAAACGCTCAACATGTCCGAAATAACAAATTGTAGGTGTAAATAAATCACACTGAACCGAACGAGTGGGTCATACCTAAACCAAAAACCTCCCAGTACAGCTGTCGAAAAATCAGTGGGACGACCGATTGGAAACAGGTCTCAGAAGCTTACAGAACAGCAACTTCGTATAAAGAACAAATGACGTCACTTCCGTGGCTACACTACTGCACCGTCTGGTATGAACGATACAGAATATCTCCCTAGGGGCCCTGTTCTGCATCTTTCCGCCATTTTGCCTGTCGATTCAGTACGTGAGCGCACCGAACAGTCTTGTTTTAGAAGGATAGCCCCAACATTATTCTGTAAGCATTCCGGAAACGATGCCGAAGGGTCCTAGCGAGACGAAATGCTGTTGTCAGTTCTCCTCGCGCAAATAAATCAATAGCAATATGCTTCAGATCCGCGCATGCGCACCGCAGCGTCAAAGCAAGCCGAAATGCTGTTGGCAGTTCTCCTCGCGCAAATAAATCAACAGCAATATGCCTCAGATCCGCGCATGCGCACCGCAGCGTCAGAGCGAGCCGGAATGCTGTTGGCAGTTCTCCTCGCGCAAATAAATCAATAGCAATATGCCTCAGATCCACGCATGCACACCGCAGCGCCAAAGCGACATGAACCCGAAGCAGCTAGCAGCCGATCCAGGAACGCTATTCTTCACAGTACTGAAAAGTGTGGTTAGAGTACGTAATACTGTTCAGATTTCGCTGATCACATGCTTCCATCCAGAATGAGTTTTTCACTCTGCAGCGGAGTGTGCTCTGTTATGAAACTTTCCTGGCAGATTAAAACTGTTTGCCGGACCGAGACTCGGACTCGGGACCTTTGCCTATCGCGGGCAAGTGCTCTACCATCTGAGCGACCCAAGCCCGACTCACGCCCCGCCATCACAGCTTTACTTCCGCCAGTACCTCGTCTCCTACTTTACAAACTTCACAGAAGCTCTTCTGCGAACCTAGCAGAACTAGCACTCCTGGAAGAAAGGATATTGCGGAGACATGGCTTAGCCACAGCCTGGGAGATGTTTCCAGAATGAGATTTTCCCTCTGCACCGGAGTGTGAGCTGTTATGATACTTTCCTGGCAGATTCATGCTTCCATGAATGCATGATAACGATAGAATATTGTCTATGTTCTGGAAACTTTGATGAATGTCACATTATGTCATTTTATCCTCATTCACATCGACATCTTGTTTTGCATTTTACGTTTCAGAATATGAGTTAGGAATGGAGTGTAGTACAACATTGTACAAATACATCTGCAGAAACACCCGAAAAACTCGTCATTATCTTCTGTTTTCCGTCGTTCCTTAGTGGCTTCAAAATTCATAGAGGTACGTTCCGTCTATGCAACTAATTGAAGGCAGTTTGCTTATTGCCATGCGCGTTTCGCTTCTTTCATTCGTGAATACGCTTCACAAATAAAAGAAGCGAAACGCGTATGGCAATAAACAAACTGCCTTCAGTTAGTTGCAAAGACATTTCCAGAAACCATAAAAATTGTTTAAGAGAATGTCTAAGAATAAGAAGATGCCTAGAATGTGGCTGGAACTCTCTCCTAGAGGTCCAAATGATGAAGTAGCCTACTTCCCTATATGATACCTCAACGATTTGGTTCTTAAAAACAAAATTTAAAGAACCGCCTTTTCCAGAGCGTGTGGCGAGTGCAGCTATATTTGTTGTAGTTTATAACATACATCTGATGAATCAAAATGTTTCATATATGGTGGTATAGTATGAAAATATTGTCGCAGGAATCTTTCACCGCTGTCTACTGTTGTTAAGTTTTGATCGCAGATACATACTTGTGACAAGCTAGAGCATAAAGACGATTGCTCCTAGTTTCAATCGTGGTAATTTAAAGTTGTGCTCTTAGGCTAGGCGCAAATTGAGACGCGTATAGCGCGTGTGGTGCGACGCAGCGCAGCGCGCGTTTTTGTAACTTCACAGGTTCAAATGGGACCGCGCAAATTGTGACGCGACGCGACTGGGACGCGACACGCGCCTGCGCCAGGTCGCGCGGCGTTGTGGTTGAGGCACAGTTTCTCGCGCCGCACGTCGCGCTTGCCTCGCTAGTACCGTGGGAAATTTGAGGCGGGGAGCGCAAAAGTAGCCCGGCCATATGCTCACATCGGAACGGCGCATATCAGCATTGGTAGTATTGCCAATACGATAAATTTTGCCTTACAGTGTCCTGAATTTTATTGCCTTTGGGTAGTGTTTCGTTTTTCGCCATTTAAACGCTCCAGCTTTCTTCGTTAGCACGATATACTTTTCTGTTATTTATATCTGCAGAGTTTTGTTTTGTTTTTCTTCTGTCAAGAAAAATGTATACTTCAGTAACTGATGAGCCATTGGCCGCTGGAATTGCACCATATGCCTCCGCGATGTTTTCAGCTCGCAAGAAGGGACAGGGGGTAGTGAATAAGGAAGCAAGGAATATTATAAAATCATGTGATTAAGAATCAAGGCAGGAAAGTAAAGCAAGGTTATATTCTCGCTGCCTAGTAAGCTAGCGTATCTGTACGATCTGTTACAAAAATTTAGAGAGGGATAATCTCTACAGGTGTGATCCCTCTGTGCTTGTGGTAAAAAGCGTCCAAGATCTGAAGTATAGAAGTTTCACTGTGATTACTCTGATATGGGTGTAATAATGTAATACAACACACTGTACTACATGCATGTGAACAACATATTTCCACTGCAAGCTAGAAACAGTCGAAAAGCAGACACAAATAACAATGTTGTAATTGGTTCGCCGTGCTGAGGAAAAGCATTTCAATTGTTGCATGGACATTATCAGCATGAATAAACCAATTACACAACAACAGGCTACACAAATGAAGAAAATGGTCGGTATTATTACGAAAGTAGGAATGTCCTAAAAGAGTGTTATGATTAGATATATTTAATTTGTTGAAATGTGCTGCTGACAAAGGTAGATCTACTTTCATGACAATGTTTTTCGAACACCATCTCACAAGGCACACATGGGTAGCTTCTGCATTCCCGTCGCGCGCGTTATCCTTCGCTGCTGACAATACACTGACCATTGTGTTGTGCGACAGATCAATTGTTTATTTTTCTCAATAACAACTATTTTATTCGCGATCACGCATTGTCAGTTTGGCAAGCCCTAGGTGAGTAAACAGTATCTGGCATGTGCCTATCATTCCGCCTGAAGGAACGATCGTCATTATTTTAATACTGCTCAGATCAAGAGAAGGAATAAAATGCTTTGGTAAGTTTCCATTCCAGTCGTTCAGTGTTAAAAATACGATGGGTTACGGGGATCCCACCAAAATTCCAACAGAATTGCCAAACTGTTTTTATGTGAGTTGTTAACCTTTTCTCATTCGAAGAAGCATCACCATTTATGAGTAAAGGCCACATTTCTCTTGGTGACTGGTTTAATTGGACTTCCTTTGTCACAATGTAATTTGCCAAACTCATCTCACAGCAGCTATTGAGACAGAATTCCGAAACTGAGGGCCTCATTAAACAAGTAATTGGCAATCACAGAGCTCAATAGGTTACGAAAAACCTCATAGTATCGGTTTGCAGTAACGTAAAAGAAGAAATTTCATGTTTATTTTCGTACTAGGAAGCTCTTATGAAACTTCCTGGCAGATTAAAACTGTGTGCCCGACCGAGACTCGAACTCGGGAACTTTGCCTTTCGCGGGCAAGTGCTCTACCAACTGAGCTACCGAAGCACGACTCACGCCCCCTACTCACAGCTTTACTTCTGCCAGTACCTCGTCTCCTACCTTCCAAACTTTACAGAAGCTCTCCTGCGAACCTTGCAGAACTAGCACTATGCCAGGAAGTTTCATATCAGCGCACACTCCGCTGCAGAGTGAAAATCTCATTCTAGGAAGCTCTTGTTTCGCTAGCTGTCGATAACCCTTAAAAAATTACAGTCATTGGAGTGAAATAGATAAAAAAAGAAGTATAAGTAGTGATATATCGCCATAGATAAGAAAGTTTCGTGTGTTTAATAATTGGCAAAACACTCTCCTCCTTGTGTACTATCATTCGCCAAACTTTCGTTTCGATGTCTCGAGCGGTTTAGGAGATACGAGAGATGTTGCGAGTATTTCATTCTCGCGGGCGTGAGATCGGAAGTGAGCGCGCTACATGGGATCCATTTTCTCGAGATCGGAGGCAGATAGAAATCTCCTCCCAAGTCTAAACAAAAATTCAGCATGTTAGCTAAATTTCATACGCAGCAACATATGGTGTAATACGCACCAAATGCAAGATCATAGCGACCCCTAATTTTCGTTGCAAACTTTTTGAGTTTTGCGTAGTGTGAAATGTGTACATCACAATAAGAATGGTCATTAGCGAGGTGATGGGTACTTCGTCACGAAGCTGGTATATAACGCTACAAGTAAGGCAAAAATCATATATTTTCAGAGAATAGTTTCTGTAAAATCGTTTGAGAAAGATAAGAGGTTGCACGCGCTTCGATTCAGTCAGCGCAGAGCTTCGCCAGTCGGCGCGTACGAAGTTGGTGTACGCGTCGCAATTTGCGCTGGACCCGCGCGACCCGTGCGGCACGTGCGTGTCGCGCTATAATGTCGTGTCACGTCACACATGCTATATGCTTCTCAATTTGCGCCTAGCCTAAGATTCCTGTCTGACCACACTCTCGGAAATCGCTACGTGTTCAGAAAAAAATGGTGAAATATTTGTGACAAGAAAAAGTATAAATGTCACTGTCAGTTGATTCGCGCACAGCAATTTCATCTTTCATTTCTTAAACATATGGAAGTCACGAAATCGAAGATACTCGATACTGAGAAAACACGCTCATACATGTAAATAACAATTAATATTTCAGAAAAATCCTTAACTTTGAGGATTAACCACGTCTCAGAATGTGTTACGAACACAAAGAGAAAAAGAAAATATTTTCGTACCCAGCAATATGTGAACCTACGACCTTCGACATGGCAGTTCGTTGCCTATTCAACTTCTTTTTTTTTTTCAGCCTCATTTTGTTCCACATTGTTCGTTGTATTTGTTCGGGGCAGACGTCCTATGACACACGTTCAGGTTCTTCGTTGATCGAGTTGACTCAGTTTTTTTATTACAGAGGGCTGCTAACCCTCTGACCGAACACGCTGAGCTACCGTGCCGGCACCAACTTGGCTACTACAGCTCCCATGCCTTCACTTCTTTATTCCACATAATTCCACTCGAGAGAGACGCAGGCTGACTTTGTTGTGAATGATGTGGGCGTAAGCCGTATATGAATGAAATTTTGGAAGGTTTCCTCTATCAGGCTTCAAAAAATTCCTTTGCATTATTACTTAAAAGTTTTAAACGTGTTTCGATAGTTAATAAGTACACCATCTGCGGAAAAGTGCGCGAAGTCACTAGTAATTTCAGGTAACACTCATGTGATATACAAAGCAGAGCCGACCTTTTCAAATTTAATGATTTTTGAAACTCTTAATTATGTGCAAATAGCAGGTGTTTTATGAGAATATTGACCGAAACTGTTTTTTATGTTATAATCATTCGTAGTAACTACAATTAAAACCATATTCCTAACAAAGGAAAACAGTCTGTTACGAACTCTCTTTCCACCCGGATGCGTCCTGGTGATTCTTCTTAACAGAATCACTAAATCCGAAGCTAAAACCGCTCAATATGTTTAAAATAACAAATTCTAGGTGTAAATAAACCACACCAAACCGAATGAGAGGGCCATACTGAAATCCAGTACCTCCCAGTACAGTTGTCGAAAAATCGGCAGGAGGACCGAACGATAATAGGTTTCAGAAGCTTACTGAACAGGAACTTCAGATAAAGAACCGAAAATGACATCATTACCGATTCTAAGCAACTGCACCGATCGGTATGAACGATACAGAATAGGGCCCCAGATCACCGATCGAAGAGTGCCTACGGACAGTATTGCGTTGGGGAGGTAACTGGAGTAGTTTACGTCCAGTACCTGGCAGTCACTTTCCCTGGTACACACTGCCGAAAGAGGGGCCTCTCCAACTGTGCCTCACCTGTTGCATTCTGCCTCCACCACACGGGGACACTCGTCCATACTTACGGTTTCTCCCTCATTTGTTGACAACCAAACATACGCTACCGAGTCGACAACATCAGAATCTTGCTGTTGGTCTCTGGGACAATAAATATCCTTTAACAGATCATCTTCACCTCCAACTTCAACAACTGTTCCCACACAACTGTACAATAATAAACAGCCAAATATGGTAATAAACACTCCTCTAATACTAGTTATTCTTCTGATGACAAAAAATTGTTTAAACTCAGAACAAGATTCCTATTAGACTTTCTTAGTTCGATCACTGGTTACTCCCATCGTGACAGTAACAGATTCCCACAAGTACCAGCAATCTTAGTACTTTAAGTACTTCTAAGATCTAGGGGACTGCTGACCTCAGAATTTAAGTTCCATAGTGCTCAGAGCCATTTGAACCATTTGAACTGAATATTATTATCAATTTTTTTGGGTGAGGAGTGGGGAAATTATCCACTTACTATATCCAAAAATTCATCTAATGAGTAGAAGGAGTTGCCATTCAGTTATTCTTTTAATTTCCTTTTAAATGCTGTATGACTATCTGCCAGATTTTTGATGCTAGCAGGTAAGTGACCAAAGACTTTTGTGGCAGCATAATTTACCCCCTTCTGAGCCAAAGTTAGATTTAACCTTGAGTAGTGAAAATCATCCTTTCTCGTAGTGTTGTGGCCATGTACACTGCTATTACTTTTGAATTTGTTCGGATTGTTAATAACAGATTTCATAAGTTAATATATGTATTGTGAGGCTACAGTGAAGATCCCTAGCTCTTTAAATAAGTGTCTGCAGGATGATCTTGGATGAGCTCCAGCAATTATTCTGATTACTCGCTTTTGTGCAATGAACACTCTTTTACTCAATGATGAATTACCCCAGAAAATGATGCCATACGAAAACAGAAAATGAAAATAGGCTGGTAAGCTAATTTACTGAGATGTATATCGCCAAAATTTGCAATGACCCTAATAGCATAAGTGTCTGAACTCAAACGTTTCAGCAGATCTTCAGTGTGTTTTTCCCAGTTCAACCAATGCATACACCTAGAAATTTTGAATATTCTACCTTAGCTACCGATTTCTGATCGAAGTCTATATTTATTAATGGTGTAGTTCCATTTACTGTGTGGAACTGTATACACTGTGTTTTCGCAAAATTTAATGAGAGCCCATTTGCAGAGAACCACTTAATGAATATTTGAAAAACATCATTTACAATTTCATCGGTTAATTCTTGTCTGTTGGGTTTGATAGCTATACTTCTGTCATCGAAAAAAGTACCAGCTTTGCATCTTCGTTAATATAGAATGGCAAGTCATTAATATATATTAAGAACAGCAGAGGACCCAAGACCGAACCTTTAATATTTGGGGGTTAATCTGGGATGGTTGCCGTATATACTACTGATTGAAATGATATATGGCCACCCAAGATTGAGCCTTCTCAAATTTCCAGAATGAGATTTTCACTCTGCAGCGGAGTGTGCGCTGTTATGAAACTTCCTGGCAGATTAAAGCTGTGTGCCGGACCGAGACTCGAACTCGGGACCTTTGCCTTTCGCTCACACCCCGTCCTCACAGCTTTACTTCCACCAGTACCGCGTCTCCCACTTTCCAAACTTCACAGAAGCTCTCCTGCGAACCTTGCAGAAGTAGCACTCCTGGAAGAAAGGATATTGCGGAGACATGGCTTAGCCACAGCCTGGGGGATGTTTCCAGAATGAGATTTTCACTCTGCACCGGAGTGTGCGCTGATATGAAACTTCCTGGCAGATTAAAACTGTGTGCCGGACCGAGACTAGAACTCGGGACCTTTGCCTTTCGGACAAATACCGTGATGGTGATCATAGGAATGTGTATTATCAGACCAACACGTAGCCTTCGATGCAACATCGTGATAAAATTACCGCATTTTGAAAGTGATTCGGCTAAGGAACGTGGTATGTAAGCGATATTTGCGACTCCCTCACACCGCCCCAGGTAGATAATTCTATAGTATTTGTAGCATATTCTGTCTCGATACCATATCAGAGGTTCCGCAATATATCCACTGAGTTATAGGCGATGACTGATTGAGAAGGACCACAAACAGTAGTAGTAGATGATGTGCTGATTGAGGTCGTAAGAAAATGTACACTAGCTTCTCAGGTCTCTAGTGTTACGCTATTCTCTAGAAATGATGTCTAGGATTTCGAAACAGGTCTTTCCATTCAAGCACATACCTGCGTTGGATCCTATTGACAATTCCTTTAATGATTAAAACCACTACTCAGTCATATTTCTGGCACTCCCACATCTCGAAACGAGTCACCTTTCCCGATCCTAGCTGCTACAGTAAAAAGTCTGAGGGGGCTATATTTACCACCTTCTCTCTCTCAGACTTCTACTCAGTTCCGACTTAAATTTCAACGATCACATGTGCAAAGCTGCAGAAATGGCAGGAGTTGCAAGAGGCATTGGGACTATCTAAAATTATACTGTAGCAGATAGGTTCGAGAAAGATGACTTGTTTCGAGATATGAGAACGCCAGAAATATGATTCACTAGTGACTGTAAACATTAAAATGCTTCTCCATTGGATACTACGCAGGTATGTGGCTGAATGGAAAGACTTGATTCGAAATCATAGACATCATTCTACCGGAAAACATAGCACTAGAGATCTGAAAAGCTAGTGTACATTTCTTACGACCCCAAACAGCGCACCATCTACTGTTTGTAATCCTTCTCAATCAACCATCGCTTGTAACCCAGTGGATATATCACCGGACCTCTGACATGGCCGGAGACTGCGTTACAAATACTGGAGAAATACCTAGCGACGGCATGAGTGAGTTGCAAATGCCGGTTTCATACCACATTCCTTAGCCAAATCACTTCCTACATTCGGTAATTTTATTCGAGGTAGCACCGTCGGCGACGTGTAACTGTTGGTCTGTTATATACACTCCAGCGTTTAGTATCTATATTCAGTGTCACAGTATTTGTCTGCAAAGACCACTTCATTCGAAGGCAATGCAATACTTCGATTTATAAAGCCAGTATAGCTTTTAACATGGATACTTGTGAGCATCTGTAAAACCAAGAACACCTGTGACAGTAACATACAGTAGTTGTTGCGGTCGTGTTTTTTTAGCATCTTGCGGTTTGTAAGACGATTACGTTTCTCTTTCTAAGACACAGGGGTAACCACCCGCAAGATAAGCTTATGAGACATGTCCACCCATCACTGATTTTCGGTGAGTATTATTTCATATCGCCAGCAATCAGTTATTGGGGAAGGTATTATACTCAGTAGTAGGGGATGCGTGACAGCATCAGGCTTATAATGTATGTGTGTGTGATCTGATTGTGCAAAGGAAATGACTATGTCCAGTCGTAAGGAAGGTATGGATTTGACGTGGAATACTGTGATAGCAAAGGGAAAAGTATGTCAAGCCATAAGAATGGGAGGGATATTTCTATTTCCTGAGCCAGAGCCGTCAGCATGGGGTATTTCCGATATTTCACTCATTGTCGAATATCATTCAGTTGAGATTGCGATCGTAATACTTAATTGTAAGTACAGTGATAAAATATATTTGTAGCTGGTTCCCTAACATGATTTTGTCTTGGGGTGCGTGGCGCGCGGCGGCGGTGGCCAATGGTGAGAATGATTCACGTTTCCCGCTAACGGTAGGAGCCGTCCGAACCGACAGACCGGTTGGGGTACAGGAATGTAGCTGACCTAACTGTTTCGCCCTCTAGACGGCTGAATAGCGTACTAATACTCAGTATGTGTTGGACAGCTTTCGTGATCGCGTGTGTAATCTGTAGAAACTTGAGAAGATTCAATATCGACGTGTGTTTACGCTGGACCATTATTCCCTCCCATGTAAATTGTCCGATTGACTGCTTGTGCACATTTCTTGGCTTTATTTGGTTCAGAGAACAACGATTGTGATGTGTGCATCTAGCAGGTGAAAAACGGGTGGAAGACACGCTTGCTGGTTCTCCAGACATGAGAAACAGCTTAGTTGACTTCGTAAATTATAAGAATGCTTTGAAATCACTTATATCACTGACATCGGTAATCGTGATTGGAAATATCAGTTTCCTCTATTTTTTTCGAGTTTTCACTTAAAGATCTCCACAGACAGGATAAGTTTCTAGTTACACGATAGTTTACAGCACACTGCACCTCGCTAACGTTTCGAGTTTCTAGAGAAATATTTTCCAGTCTATATCTTCCTAATTATACTGTGTAAGCGACATTGCTATGCAAGCGATGTTGCTATGTGCTTGATATCGAGAAGTATCGCGTAAATGTTATAAAATTTGGGAAAACCATGCGAAAATACATATGTTCTTGTAATCCCAGAGTCTGGAGATGGGTGTAGAAAGCAAGCAAGCAAGCAGGTGGGGGCCAGAAACAGTAACGCCTTTGTGCCGAGAGGAACCGTCCCAGGCTTTGTACAACAGTTTTTGCGGTATATGTACGAGTGTCTGGTGGTTGCTACTGTGTGTCCTATTGTGAGGAAGGTATAGATTCAGCAGATCGATAGTCGCAAGGGGAATGAAATATGTTTTTTTTTTTTTCATGTGGAAAATTATGTGCGCTATAGATATTTAGATTCGTTCCAAAATCACGGCCGGCAAGAGAGGACATCGCTCAGTGTCAGACTGCAGCAGAAATCCAATTTAATTGTAGTTGCACAGATAAATATATTCCTGGTTCCCAATATTCTTGTGAGTTTGGAAATGGCCACAGAAAGCGTAGCAGCAAGCAAGCAGGTCGGGACCAGAAACAGCATTTCAGCGGACACCTTTGTTCTGAGCTGGGACTTGCACATCCTTTGTTCACCAGCTCAGAGAGTCCAAGAAAGCTTCCGACTTATCCCAATTTTGCTTGCGGCTCCCCCTGAATGGGTAAATAATGAACTAATACCCAGTTTGCGTTGGGTTGCCTTCGGGACCGCGTGTGTCGAATGTATCCTCTGTGGAAATTTGAGATGATTCAATACGACGAGCTTTTGCAAATCCATAGCGTTCAAACTCCTACCACTCAGGTACTCGTGGGATGTGAGGTCGTCCACGGTCGGCTGGCCCTCTCCCTGGCTAACACTCGCTTCCGTGGCTGCAGTCATGGGCTGTGTTTATGGAGGCAATATCCTCCGCCGGCCCTGCGCTGCAGCACGGTGAGTACTTGGGATGTATTTGATGATCTGTAGACCACTTTGCGAGGTTTTACTGTAAGTGCAATATGGCGATCTGTACAAAATAGTTTTGCTCTGAAAGCCTCATCTGCAGAAAACAATGGCAGACGGTGCTGCCACACTAGCAGCAGCAGCAGTTTTACAGTCATGGGCTGTGTTTATGGAGGCAATATCCTCCGCCGGCCCTGCACTGCAGCACGGTGAGTACTTGGGATGTATTTGATGATCTGTAGACCATTTTGCGAGGTTTTACTGTCAGTGCAATATGGAGATCTGTACAAAATAGTTTTGCGCTGAAAGCCTCATCTGCAGAAAACAATGGCAGACGGTGCTGCCACACTAGCAGCAGCAGTAGTTTTACAGGTAAACTAAGTGACAGATGGGCTATCCTGTTAGGATCATCAGGAACAATGCATTCGGTGTTATTCATGGCTATTTTCGTAAACAGGTCCTGTTAGAACAACAATTTCCATGCAGACAAGCTGATACATCACGAAATCTCCTACAACAACAACAACAACAACAACAACAACAACAAAAGAGACCGTTAACTATGTTTGCGACACTTACGAATTCCAAGAAGGGACTGATATGTAATGGATTGGCTGTCCTGTTAGGGTCACTATGGATAATTTCTATAGCACACCCAGAGGGAGACTTAGCTGTTATTTACATAGACATGAGATGTCAATATTACAATGAAGACCTTATAGCTGCATCTGCGAGGGTGAGCCACTATGCAAACATCTCTCTTGGTACTGCACCCGCAGCTATGCGTCATCATGCCCTCAATGGTGCCTAAGTGAACACGTGTTTCAACAGGTATTTCTCAGGTGTCAAGTATGAAAGAGATGCCGCCGCCTCATCTTTGCTGGACTTGAACTGACACTTGCACGTGGTTCGGTAACTGATGGCCGCATCGTCACTTTGCGGGGCTACTGGTACATCCTGACTCCTGGCAGCATGTGTTGTCCAGTGCACATTGTCGGTGAGCGGTGCATGCTTTGCGATCGAAAAAATTTTAACTGTGTAATTATGTGTGGTGTGTGTTGCATGACGGTATTCCTTGCATGATCGGAATAAAAAGAAGGGCGGTCCATTTAATTACTTCTTACAAGACCTGCTTCTTTGCAAACAGCATAGAATGATGAGCAAGAGAAATCCAACCCCTTCAAAGGGACTTTTTTATAAATAAACAATATACCCTTGAATTTCCTTTCATGAGATCCTTCCACCACAGAGCCGCCTATTTCCAGGTGGGGGGGGGGGGGGGGGGTAAGGGGAGATGTGAGGGGGGCAGATGGGGGTTTACCAGAGGTGGGAATCGATTTCCTGAAAAATTCTTTAAATAAATAAACTATATTCCATACACTGCCTTGAATTCCATAAATTGTTTAAATAAACAATATTCCACACATTGTCTAAATTGTTTAAACAATAGTCCGTACACTGAAATCGATTTCTGGATAAATTCGTTAACTAAAAGAATAATCTATATTCTGTATGTACCTATAAATAATTAAACAACATTCTATACATGGTCTAAATTGTTTAAACAATATTCCATAAACTGCAATCGAATTTCCTCCAAATGACCGCTCAACTCATTCTTTTTCCCGCCAATTTCCAGGAGGGAGGTGGGAGGGGAGGAGTTTTACCAGAGGGGGAGAGGTTAATTAATTGATCAATTTAATTATGTAGTCAATCACATTGGTAAGACTGAAAGGGGCTACTCCAATAACTCAGACCTGAAAGTCTACCTGCAGCAGTGAGGGGGAGGAAATGGGTTGGAGGTTTCCTGAGGGCTTGGGAGGATGGAAGGGTGGGGGGAGAGTAGGACGGATCCTTTTGGCAGAACAATAGGTTAAGGGCCTGTCAATCAAAGGAGAACAATAGGTTAATAACCTGTCAGTCAAAGGAGAGCAATTGGTTTGCCCCTGACTGCATACCTCCTCCTGATGTAGGAAACCCGCACTATCCAAATATGCTGATGTCCTTGTCTCCCTACTTGTATATTGTAACAATGTATGAAAACATGTTTATTTGAAATTTGTTTAAAGTTATTGAGAAACTAATTTAAGACGTTTCGTAATTTTTCATGGAATTGTACTGGAGCTGTATGAAGAAGTTTTAGATGGAAGAATGGACAGACAGTTGCTGAACTCAACATCATTTGGGAAAGTCTGGAGTTTCACAGTGCAGGGCAACATCATGGACAACAGAATCCTCAATATGGATTGCTGTTGTGGGCTGCTTGCGTATGTTGTGGTAAAGAGTGTGAGTGTAACGTTCATCCGTCTCCATGTTTTTGTGAAATGTGTAGATGCTGTGTTTGTTTTATTTGTAACCATGTGAAATGGACGTCTGTATAACGCATTAAAATATAATTAAATGCAGAACGGCATGGTGCGGAATAGTGTAAAGTATGTTCCATCGATTTGAAAGGACAGCAATGCGCCGACACTAGTTCAAATAGAGGTGTAACTTTTTATAGCAAGTAATTGGTCAATTTAAAAGAAAGTCAGTGTGACAAAAGTGAATAACAATGTAAATTAGTCATGAGAAATATTTTGTTGAATTTAATGTACGGCAATGCGCCGATAGTGGCTTAACAGGAGTATAAAATTTCTGATTGATTGAAACTTGGCTAGGAGGTAACGAACTTCTGTGGAGTATTCTAGCAGAAATGATAGATTTTACGTTAAAAAAAGACTATCAACAACATAAAGATGCAGAGTAATGCGACTTTGAAAATCTTTGCTACTCAAACAATAGTGTTATTACTATAGAAATTGTAACTTAACATTAATTATTTTAGGATATAAGGTTATAGACGGATTTTATTGTGAGAAACAATTAGTATTTTCTAATCATAAAATAATTAAGTCGATAATTATATAAATTAATTTATAACTTGAGAATGAAAAAATACGAAACAGATTCAAGTTTTGAAAAACAATAACGAATCACAAGTAGAGTGAAATGATACAGCTGTAGAGAGATGCTAGCTGAAAAATTGATAAAAATTTGAATAAAAATTTGCTTATTTCGAAAATTGATTGTTGTCTGCGAGAACATCCCAATTTTTGGAAATCTCAGAATAAGGGGGATGTGTAATACTTGTGGCTTTACAGCTATCACATTCATCTACAAGAGATTGAGAAGGCAGCAGAGAGAAGATGACGCAATGTGGTGTGAGGTACCGTTGACAGATGAATTGTTTGATACGGGTATCATGGGAAAGACCGCCTAAATTGTGGTATTACACCTCGATTGGCGGCTGCTTTCGGAAGTTGTGCGCCAAAATGCTAAATTTCTGTTACTAATATTAGAAAAACTGAACAATGGATTTACTTGCCTTTCACATAAAACCGTCTCTCAATAGCAGGTTATCATTCCATTATTTCAAAATTGTCAATTATCAGCAGAATATTAAACAATAGTTAATCAAAAAAGGCAGGCAAAGTACTTCGGAGATCTTCGGGTTGGGGGTTATTCGGATGGCGGGCGAATTGGCTTGGCTGTAAGATCACAACTGATTCGGTAGTCTTAGAAGACATGTTGTCTGCCTTGGTCGGTATCGGTTACGGACTTAATTAGCAGTTTCTGGTTATGTGGGCATCCAACTGAGTAACTATGCAAATACGCTGTTCATTAATTTGTTTATTTTCTACGAAAGTGTGAAGAATGGAGATTATTTGTGATTCATAAAACGGATTATAGCTGTGCAGTTTCTCGCGTTCTGCTAATAAAAAAAAGGACTGCCATCCCATATAAACAAACTAATTGGAAATTTAATTATTTCTAAAATAACAGTTCCTCGCTAAGAGGTTCTTACAGCTTCAAGATGACGGATTCACGACCTACGTGCTGTTTTCTGCGCAGGGGACAACAACTACAGAAGCCTGCAGGTTGGTGAATATTTATTAGAACTTATTAACTTATTCATTCTGCTCAGGCGGTGAAAGCAAATAGGGACCTCACGTGTACTGCAGTCTTAGTACAAATAAGATCAGTGACACGTCATATGTGGTAACACAGACAAGGAAGGAGAGGAATTTTCGAGGTAATGTATTTATTATACGCACGCAAATCTCTCTCTCTCTCTCTCTCTCTCTCTCTCTCTAATTCTCTGTTCTTCAACTTTCCGTACTGGTCAACAGTAATTCCGACGCGACGCGATAACCTGAACGCCAAAGGGTTGATGCAAGAACCGTATCACGTTTCTGTAAAATCAGTCTCAAGAGCCCCTGCCTGCGCTGGCATCATCAATTCCTATTTCAACTATCTCTTGGCGCACTCTCTCTTAATGCAAGGGTTGGACCATTCAATATCATGTCCATAATTCGTGCTATTTGATTATTATTGTGTCTTGACCTGCAGCAAGACGAGTCTTGCTAATTTATTAACTTAGTTGGCGAGTAGTAACAAATAGTCACGTGTAACAGATTATCTCGCACGTAACATGTTGCCTTGCCTCGATGTATGGATCATCGTACCACGTCTGCCTGTCTGTTTTCTTGGTCTGTGGTTTCCTCTTGTTGTCTATTTATTAATTAATCACTGAAATCCAGCTAAAGGTGATGGAGCCTGATGCTGTCCGCGATCGGCAGAGCGGAACAATCAAAGGTGAGGTTTAATATCGCTAGTTATTAGGGAAACAAGGAAAACGGACAGTCAAATTAATTATTCACTCATTCCTCATTCAGCTTAATAAACCCCCCTCCACCCACCATAGACATGGCGACAGTGACAGGACTCGTTATGTGTCAGTGAAATTTAGAATTCCTGAAGTTGTTACGCACACGAGTTTCTAACGAGTGTAGGCGTTACTGCATCAGTATTGTGCCTGTTAGCCACTACTGGCCAAGCGTTAGCGGTGACAGGAACAATACCGGTTTCACATCTGCAGTTGGTGACCAAGTTTTTTTTAGCCTAGTTGCCTGGAGAGAGATAATAATTGTTGCTAGACGAAACCCAAAACTTAGTCATGAGGGACTGACTCAGGAGACAGCCGGCGGCCCTCAAAGGGAAACCAAACGTGGTTGCGGCTCAATGCGACGATATTCCTGTTTGCATTCACGCGCAGCGAGGCAGACGCCTTTGTGCCAGCGGCAAGTACGGCCAGTCGGCAGTGACGGTGGGCAATTAACTAATGTTCTTAGTGGAAGCAACGAAACTTATGTCGCAGTAAAGTATTATTCCGCTGCGACTGCACGCCGTAGCGGCCGGCAGTAACTACCAGCCGTAACTGCCGCCCGTCAGTGTCTGTATTTCGTTGAGTCTGCAAACCGCGGCGGTCACGTCACTCAGTGCGTCGCCTCTGTGAAAGAAACAGGCACGTGAGTTCGCGGAATAGATGCTAATACCGCTGTAGGTTTTTTGGCACACTAGGAAGAAAAGGAAGAGGAAATTTTGGCAATGCTTAAGAGAGCTCACCCCCACATCATTTTCTAAACACGGAAAAGTGAAGGAATTTCTGATAACTTAGTGAACGGCCACTCACACAACGATGAAGAAAGGTTCAGAAATTTTTTTAGGCTTAATCCATTTTAGTTCGATTTTGCTTTAACCCTGGTGAAAGAAGATATAGCAGGAACAGCTACAAGGGGTGCAAAATCCAATAAAGCTGATGAACAGATGACGGTGATTTTACGGTAAGTAGCTGTATAAAAATATACTTAATCATCAACATCAGTTTAAAATGAGTAATTCTGCATATCTGCGAAATAGGATAAAATTCTATCAGGATAATAGGTTTATATAGAAGTGATTCAGGGCTTGTACAGTTTGTTGTTTATTTTTACATTATATTTACTTTATGTTTACATTATTATTAGCAAATATTTGCAAAAGTAGCAGCATCACCTGCCCATGGTTCGATGTTTATTAATGGGATGAAAGTGTACCCATCGTCTCCAACTGACGAAACATCTAGTGGTTGTGAATTCCGTTAAAGTGGAGATGGGAGGAAGAAGAGCTTGAAGCACTGATGGTCATAGCTGGTTGCACAAGAGATGATTCAGAAGAACATTCAAGTCCTGTAACATAGCTTAAAATGTCAATTTTCGCTTTATTAGTGAGGTGACGTGTCAGTTTCCTAATTGGTGCTGCGATGCTTCTTATGAATAGCCCCATATCATCTCGGGGCTTTTCTTGATGGAATCCCATTGGGTTTTCCTCGAACTGTGAACTGAGAAGGAAGAGTTGGCAGCAGGCGTATCACTAGAGGACAAGGAAGCAATGGCTTGTGTAGTGTCACACCCTTTTTCGTCAGCATTTTGTGCCGCGCGGGATTAGCCGAGCGGTCAGAGGCGCTGCAGTCATGGACTGTGCGGCTGGTCCCGGCGGAGGTATTTTTTATCTCATTTTTTTTTTTTTTTTGTTCTGTATTGTTCGTCGAATTTGTTCGTGGCAGACGTCCGATGACACTCGTTCAGGTTGTTCGTTGATCTGTTCACTCAGTTTTTTTTTATTACAGAGGGTAGCTAAACCCTCTGACCGAACACGCTGAGCTACCGTGCCGGCGTGGTTCGAGTCCTCCCTCGGGCATGGGTGAGTGTGTTTGTCCTTAGGATAATTTAGGTTAAGTAGTGTGTAAGCTTAGGGACTGATGACCTTAGCAGTTAAGTCCCATAAGATTTCACACACATTTGAACATTTGTCAGCATTTTGTACGCCTGCATCAAATGGCAGTCTTTCAACATTTGTTGGGTCGTGTAGCGGAAAACTATAAAAAGAAGATCCCTACCTTTCTAAATCTCTCAAAAAACTTAGTCTGTTGAACCACTCCCTTCTCTTCCTACACGGGTTACCTAAAACAGAAAGATATTTTTTTTAGATGCGTAACCAGTACAATACATATAATTTATGTTTCATGTAGAGCCTATTAATAATAATTATGGTTGTGTTACAGGTTTCTAGCTACAGGTGAGAGTTTTATGGGCATCACCAAGTTATGTGAGCACCATGGTTCGTGACACTTTGGAGGCTACGTACAAAGATTCTCACCTATCTTCCTACCTCCTCCATCTCGAGAATCGTTCTGGTAAAGTGTGAAACAATTCTGCACTCTATGGGGTTTCCCTAACTATTGCGCTGCTATTGACAGGAAACATGTAAGGATACCGTATCGCCGGCCGGAGTGACCGAGCGGTTAAAGGCGCTACAGTCTGGAACCGCACGACCGCTACGGTCGCAGGTTCGAATCCTGCCTCGGGCATGGATGTGTGTGATGTCCTTAGGTTAGTTAGGTTGAAGTAGTTCTAAGTTCTAGGGGACTTATGACCACAGCAGTTGAGTCCCATAGTGCTCAGAGCCATTTGAACCATTTGATACCGTATCCTGGAAAAATTGGTTCTGTTTTTTTCTGGAATTCTAAAGGCTACTTCTCCATAGTAACTTTCGGTATTGGTTGATTCGAACTGTAAATTCGGTGCGATCGACATCAGTTCATTTGAGAATAGAGTTACCAAGCGTCCGGCTTTTTACGAACATCTTCAGTTTCTCAAACCTTTCCATAATGACCGGCCGGAATTTTTTTTTTAGAAAAGTCCGACTTTTTGGTACCAAAGTTGCATTTCATCATACAAAGAATTTTAGTGTAGCGTAACCGCACTGAATTGTAAGCTGCACACACTTTGCTATATATTTTTTCATGAGGCACGCTGCCAATGGCCTAACTGTCGTAGCACTGTCTCGATATTTTCATAGTTGATGTGTGTGATATCTCAATTCCAGATACTGTAGTTTGTGTAGCACTGCTTTGATATTCCCATACTTGAGCAAAAGCTTGTTAGTTAATATCTGATTTGGAGTATGAAGTCTTCTAAGTTATATAGAAGTGACGACAGAAAAAGGCAGTGCAATTTCTCAGACGAAATAAATGCAAAATACCAGTGCTTTGTATTTTGACGAAACGAAAGTGAAGCTAAATGTTCAGTGTGTGATTGTTACGTTAATATAGGAAATGAGGGTGCTATGGACTAGGAAAAACATCTTAGCATAGGAAAACATGAAAGAATGGTACGAACCAGCTCCACATCGTGCTCAACGCTGGATTTTATTAGTAAAAACCATACGCCTGTAGTTAGAAACTTTCAAGCCACAGAAGACACTCTGGCATACCACTCCAATCGATTGATTGTACAAGCACAATAATATAAAACTATTTCCAAAATCTGAGGTTGCTCAGAATTTATGTTGTAGAAGAACTAAAAGAGAAGCTATAACTAATTATGTCGTCTACCTGACTCTGTAGACATTTTTGTCAACACTTTGAATGACAAAATTCCGTATTTTGACCCGGGGACAGATAAAAGTAATCATGGTGCACTGAAATGTTCCCCAATTGTAATTCAGTATTTTGATTACTAAATCAGTGGTATTCAGACAAAGGCCGTTGACTTACAATGTTTTTCAAACGAAATCATTGCCAATTATATTATAGATACTTTGAGAAAGCAGCACCTTACTATTTCTCAACGAACTGCTTTTGTTGGTGACGATTCAGATGCAAACTTCGGTGGTCTGCATGCAGGGGAGAAAGAAGTGTGTATTCTGCTCTCAAATCACAGCTAAACGATAGCCAAATACCCTGCGTATACTGCGTAATAACTTGCAACACGGAACTGATTCTCTACCTTTAGATGTAGAATCTTTCTTTATGAAAGTGTTCAATTTTTTTTACGTGTATGTAGTACACAAGGATGAACCGAAAAATTTCTGCGAATTTGTAGACATAAATTACCAGTAGTTCCTAAACTATTACGTGAGGGGGTGGCTATCATCGTATCCAATAATACAAAGATTCTGCAAGTGGAGCCAGCACTTAAATGTTACTTCTTCTCAAAGAATTGAAACTCTGTTAATACAACAATTAAGAATCCTTTACGGGACGACTTTTTGGAGCCATATCTTCTGCTTCTCTACTCGATCACGCAAATTTTACATTGCAAAATGATGTCTTATTAAGAGGAAAACAGTTCTATTGAGTGCATGACTTATTACAAACTATACTAATTTCTCTGAATAACAGATTTTAGAATTAGTTCATCTCTCTCAGTAAGACAAGCTTTGCATTTCTTTTCAGATGGTGGCTTGGAAAAAGAATACCAGTGTATTTGGAAAATCTTTCGTATTTCTATGAAACTCGCAGTGAATACGTAGAAAAGTGGATGCAACCAATGGCAGAGTTCAAGTTCCTCAAATGACTTAAATTCAAAGACTTAAAGGACTTTTGCTTAGACGACATTCTTCCATGTCTTCAGTACTTATAAACCAAAGCGTGAAACAGATGATTCGAAATAGTTTGATCAGATCTGCAACATCAAGAAGTGTGACAAATGAACAATGCTGGAAGAAAACTATAAACTAGGCCAGCAGTGGTATTCTTTGTTTAAAAAGAGTCAAAATGTCACACTATTTACTGAAATTTTAAAAACTTGCTAAATTTTGTTTGCAATTCCTGCAAGCAATGCATCTATTAACATGTGTTTTATCTCATAGCTGCTCAGTGCAAGAAAGAGAGGAAACGTTTGTTGACAGATTCATTGAAAAGAATTTCACTGCTCAAGTACAACTTCATTGATATGCTTTGAGAGGAATTTTATAGCTAGATTCTTCAAAACAATGAACGAGGTCCTCTCAGCAGTTCATTCTATTGAAAAATACACTCTCCAAGGGAACGCTATAGAAAAGCACTGAAAATTACTTCTAGATGATTGTATTATATGGCCAACAATTAAATACCATTGTTTAATGCTATAGCAGATTTTCAATGTATTATTTTTTGCTCATATTGAGATTACAGCATGTTTATTACACAACTGTGTAAAATATAAACAATTTATTTATTCTAAAATATACCGTCAGGCTTCTTTAAAAAATATCAGGCTTTTTGTAAAGCACTGTCCTGCTTTAATAATTTGGAGTTGGTAACCGCATATGGGAAAGAAGCAGATAGTGGCGTATTTAATAAGTCGGCTATGGGGAAAATGACCATGAACAGAGACGTATTTCCAGCAGGTGAAACTGACTGAAATCAAGATGCCATTTGTTATAGCTGTTGACGAGGCATTGCGTTTGCGAAACCATATTCTCACGCCTTACATTGCCTAGCAAGATAAATCAAAAGCTATCTTCAACTATAAATTGACGCGAGTGCGCAGGGTTTCTGAAAATGCCTTTGGACTTCTGAGTCAGGTATTTCAACTGTTTCAGACAAATGTTGATCTACAACGTAACACATGTGATAAACTCGTTACAGCTTACTACCGTCTACACAATCTCCTCAGGGATACCAACTTAGAAAAAAAGTGTACGACCTTTTTATGAACTTGACCGTGATGAGTTTACCATAATACATTACTCCGGTGCTTCTAATAGGCGGATTCTGCCAAGCTGAAGGGTTTCAGGTACGAGATACATTCAAGAATTACTTCTGTTAACCTACAAACCAATGATTACAACCTGGAAAAGAACTGAGGCTCAAATAAAGGAAATAGCTTATTGCTACTACTCATAACTACCATTATTGTAATTCTTTGGCGACACGAAGAAGGAAGGTATTGTTCCAACTTCAATATTGTAAAATTAAGTGTCATATTAGGAAAAAAGTCATAAGTAAATAAATGTGTGTACGCAAAAAGATTTACCAAGTACTTTCATTGCTTCTCCTATCTTCTACCAGAGTTTATCCTTTGCCACGACATTTCTGAAATCTGTATGCTTATAATCATACAGTGTAGAGTATCTGCTCATATACTTCACAAACTGGTCGTCGTCGTCATCATAAGACCCTTTCTTCGACATTGCAGTCGTCACAGACCCGGCCCGACTGCCAGACAGCTTCTGCAGCGGCCGTCGCAGCAGTTCGGATGACGTCACGACCGTTATCTGTCGTGCAGTTACAGAGGCATAAGGTCCTTTGATTTGCCTAAGCACTGCCGTTACGGCCTGCAGTCGCAGCGTAACATCACCTCCCGGGTAGTCGTGCCACCTGACCGCGCCATATAAATTAAAGGCATGTTACACAGAGGCGGTTTTCAGCAGCGCTGCTGAACAGCTTGCGTCATTCCCCTCGCTCGTCAAGACAGTTGACTGTAGAACAGTTGCAGAGCCATATAGTCCGTTGCTTTGCCTTATTGCCTAAGAACAGTAGTTAACGGCCCGCAGTCACTGCCGGCCACTACGGTCGGCAATTCCAGCGTAATAGCACCTTTCAGGTGGCTGCGCCAACTTACCGCGTCAGACCACTTAAAGGCCTCTTACACACAGGCGGTTTTCAGCAGTGCTGCTGAGCAGCTTGCGTCGCACTATTTAGTAGTGCTGCCACTCGTTAATCGCCGCTGCTTACGCCGTGCTGTTTCCCGCTCATTCGGTAATATGGACTCAGGCGAAGAAGTGTTGGCTCTGGCTGTGTTGACCAAAAGAAAACTCAGGCTCTTACGTCGTAAAAGTGAGTACTGGCAACACCCAATGTGTCACCACCCGTACAATATACGTTCACTTCTGTACCGTATGCAGTAACGTGAAGACAGTGCTAAGTTCTTCAACTACTTCAGGATGTCAGTACTGATATTTGAAGAACTACTGCATTTGCTGAAAAAACATATTTCACGCCAAAACAGTTGCATGAGAAACACTATTTCTGCTGAGGAAAGGTTGGCCATCACATTAAGGGAAGTACAGACAGTTGATGTAAAATTGAGAGGCACCCACATGCCTTGCTCATACTGTGGCATCAAGCAGTCAGGCCTGCAAGATGAGTGGTCTGCCAAGTGAGTGGATTCATTCTTATTTATCGAGTAACATGAACTCTCGTACTCACAATTAAGTTACAAATTATCCTCCTATATGAATAATACGCAACGGAAACTCAGATCTGACTATCAGTAATTTACAGAACTCTGACTGTTCACTACGCACTGGCAATACCACATTTTCTTTTTTTTTTAACGGCTTTTATTAACACGTGGCAATCGCACTGAATATGAGTGACGCACACATTATAAATTCTGGATATCATGACAACATACAATTCGAAGGAAAAGTCCACCAATCTTTTTCTTTTCACTATCTTATTTATTCCGATAAATTCTATAACCTAAACACACAAATTCTATAACCTACAACAATAACACATGAGAAATTCCGCCCAGTGGGCATGGCTTTACATTGGTGATTCTCTATCTTATGGTCTCGTAATTATTTAACGCTACCGTGCACTTTCTGGATAGGATGGTGGATCTTTTGCTATATCTCACACTTCGACTCTCACAACCATCATCACGAAACTTTCCTATAGACCGAGCGGTACAAAAGGAACACGCATAACCCACTACCTCTGAAACTACCTTGCTACTCTCTCATGCAAACCACACATACTTAAATTACATGACATACACCACACTACAACATGAAATACAACACAGGGAATAGTCACAACATTATCACTTTCAGCTTTCCCACTTCAATTAATATTTATCCCAGTTCCACACGACACTGCCCCACTTCGTAATTCTACTTTCCTACTATGAACTCTGGAGATATATGCACGTCTTCCTATGCAATGCAAGCCAAGTGGCGTTGCTGGATAGACGGCTGACTCACCTTGCTTCTCTCTCAGAGTATTATAGTTTGAATCAAGCGTCACACGGAAACATATCACGCAAAGTAATACTAAGAACGTATCCATCACACACGCGAGTCCTCAACTGATACCATGGGCGAGTACTTCTCTTTATCTTTTGTCTCATACACAGTTTGAGACTCACACAGTACTCACCACGTGGAAGTACTCGTCTTTAATTTCAAGTCCTGCACACGCCATTTCTTAAATATTTCAACTTATTGTACACACGCTAGTAATTCAGCTTAACTTAAGCGCATGGAAGTATTTCAACTTATTGCTACACGTGGTTTCATTGTGACCGTTGGTCACTTCCGAAGATTACTACGATCCCATTAATATTACCTGCCTGACATTTAATTCTCCCCACAAAAATTCCTGAAATAGAGAAATTATTATTTCAAACTACTCTTAAGTAGTCCACATGCATACCATGTCTCCACTCTTTTGTCTTCAGTCAACACACCTAAGACAGGTCTTAACAGCACAAGATCCAGCGGCAGTGTGCCGAAACATGGCCGTTCTTCGGGTTCTGTCGCACCTCTGCCGAAGTGGGGGAGCACCTTGCTACCGTATTGGTCAGCCACATTTCAGGCGCTTAAAGCTCAGGAAAATTTCATCTCTTTGGTTCCACCAAAGGTGGCCAAAGGATCGTCTCAAAGATGATCATATATTCACATTCACTATCTGCGGTTAGCAGACGACCATACATTCATTCATTTCTCAGATCTCACCAAACTGGATGTAGGGATTTATTTTGTGGGAGTGCACATGTGATCAATTAAATAAATAAATTGTCATTTTTTCCCACACTGATATCCGGCTTCGCTGTATTAATTGAAATTGAGTTATTTTTACAAAAAAATGTGTTGTTCTGACAAAAATAATGAAGTATGTTGTACCTATTTTCAATGTCGGGCGGTACTGTACCGTTTCAAAATGATTTTAATTTAACAATTTGCGTTACATAAGAAAATTACAATATGTGTAGACATCCTAAAATGAATCTTCGTACACTGATGTATCATAAACCTGAGATGGTGATTGCATTGACGCCCTTTGTGCTGTCTGAGCCAGCTGTTCTTCATAAGTGGCCACGGAAGCATATGAGCCCTGTTGCACAATGTGCGTTACACTTACGTTTCCTTGTAATACATCCACGTTTTCATGAGCAGTATCGTCTGTAATGTATTTATGCACCACACTCACAAATTCGAATTTCGCATTGAATCACTTTTCTTCGGTATGGCCTTGAGATGAGGTAGCAAAGACAAGAGAAATAATCAGTCAGGATCTACCTCCATTAATTTCGTTTTCTATCTATCTGCAAGTATACTAAATAATTTGTGCTCTGCATAAAGTCTTTTTGGGAATTATAGAGCCTGAGGCAGTAGGTGATGGTTCTTTATAAGTTTTTGACTCTTTATTTGTCGTATTGTCTGCTTCTTTGTCAACAGGAGGTTTAGTTTTACATATAGCCGCTGAAAAACGAAAACTGCTTGAAGAAAATGGGTTGTTTTCTGGCATCTGCCGCTGAACCACTCTTCACTTTTTTTCTGTTTGAGCACTTTGCGAGTGTACCGATCTCTTACATTTTTCCACCTCTCTGCAACTGTGCTACTGAAATAAACGATTTCTTTTGTGATTCCAATGAAACTTCCCCTTTGAACAATTTATACATGACTGTGCTTAAACTGACATAAAATATTTTTAGCGCAACGCAATCTGACTATCAAAGATCCCTGCAAAAGAATGGCCCTGACTAACATTAACCTATACCTTTCACAAATCACTTACCTCACAAAAATCTTCGCTACTCAAGCTACTGCAATACAGCGAGCGCCACTACTGCCAGCTAAATAAAAGATTCAAACTACTGAAGGCACTAACTACTGATAGGGATAGTTAGCAAATGAAAGATATTGATAGAGAACAAACACTGTATTTACCTTGATATCATCATATATAAATATAGCAGTTCATGACAAATTTCAAAACTCCGCCATCTCTCTCCCCACATCCACCACTGCTGGCGGCTCATCTCCAACTGCGCAACGCTACGCGCTGTTAACATCCAGCTGCCCCTCTACAATGGCAGACAACAATGCAAACTAGCCACAGACTGCACACAGCACAGCCAGTGATTTCATTTTCATACAGAGAGCGCTACGTGGCGGTGGCGTTACCAATATAAGAACCTAAACAGCCTACTTACATAAAGAAAACATAAACAGCCTACTTACATAGCCCCCATGCTCCCCACAAAAAAATTTTACAAATGGTGTTGGGCACTGGCCAATACAGATTTGACAAAAATTTTTCACAATTACAGTAACAAAGATATAAAATACACACACTTATTGATACAATGTTGGTCAAAAGCTAAAATTTTCTCACAGTCCATAAAGATAGTCCTGATCATTCATCATAATAGTAATTACAGTTTCCCATTAGTAAAAGAAATTGCACATAGAAGTAGTGGATTTCCATACAGTCTTGAAGAAGTAGTGTTGTCCTTCCAACGGAAAGACAGTGCTGACTCTTGACATGCTGACAGGTAATGGGTCACAATGGAGCAAACCCACAGCAGAGTCATTCGAAGTTTTGAAGAATATTGGTAGGTAGGTCATCACAGAGCAGACCCACTGGAGTCCTGGTAGAGATTGTGGTATTGGTGGGCCACCAGAGGTGCAGGCCCACTGCAGTCCTTGTAGAAATAATGGTATTGATGGATCATCAAAGATGTAGACCCACTGTAGTCCTTGTAGAGATAATGGTACTGGTGAGTCATCAAAGATGCAGACCCACTGTAGTCCTTGTAGAGATAGCCAGCAGCCATCTGTTGTGACTGTGCAGGTGCACAATCACCATTGAAGAGTCTTGCGGATAATATAGCAAGTCCATAACCACCACTTGTGCACTCACAAAGTTTTTGGAATTGTCCTTAGAACCAGCAATGCTGTTATCCAGTCCCTTGCTGAACTATTAACACACGTGCAAACACTAACAGTCCCAACTTCTCACATATTGTCCATATACTATGACCAACAGAAACGTGTGCAGTGAAATGTAACTAACAAGTTAATAATATCATGAACTGGTGATAATTACAATTTTATAACATAAGAATACAATAAAGGTACAAAATACATCATTAAAAACATAACAATATAGATAACATTTGTAGTACAGGTTTTACAAAAGAATGGAAATAGACATATACGTCAGTGTTACAGGAATTATGACATGAGTACATACATAGAAGATCAGAATAACTTGCGAAACATCAACTTCACACATGAGCATTTAAACAGAATGAATAATGTCTAACATCTTTACAAAGTAAATAACATATTGTTAATGCCAATTATATTTGAGGATAACAGTATTCCTCATCATAGTGAATGTAGCTTAATATTAAAAGAGGAAAAAATTCTATGAAACTACACAGAGACAGGAAGAAAACAACTACACAAGGGTACACAAACACATAGTGGGATAACACCAATAGGAAAGGATAGGGTTCGTTTTCAGTGTAACATTTGGTACTGCAGTCCAACCCAAAACTTCATATATCTTTCCTCTTATTTCATCCTTTGTTTCCACCAAAAAAATTCTATCTAAGCATGCTTTCTGTATTTATATGTTCACACATTTCTCACCTCAACATTTATTTCTAAGAAAATCCTACCTAAACCTGTTTTCTGTACTTTTTTTGTATAACTTCTCAATGCATTCTTTACCTATTCTCCATAGTCAGTTTCTTATATAGTCTACCCCCTCTTAAGCTAACTTAAATCTACTGAGCTCAGATGCTAAACTAAGGGACGAGGCAATGCAGCAGCACATAAAACAATTAATATAAACAGCAATGGAAAAAAATGGAAAATAGCAAAGCAAGCTACAGTAAATCTAAATTACCAAGCAATTCAACATTACAACTAATATGAGGCAATGCGCAGCAAACAAAAAAATAAATCTGGCTTAGCAGAGTAACACAAATTAAAGTTCAGTAGCACTATGCCTGGCAAACAGCAGCTTATATCTAAACATGACATAGCTCAAGCAAAAAAAATAGTACACTAAAGATAACAATGCAGATAAGGGAAATGTATAATCACATCTTAATGTCAAAGTAATCAAAGTGGTGCACCACAACAACTTATTGTAAAAGAAATATTACCATGTACTTGAAAAGAATATTATGTATGCAGTTACTGTTACTAGTCCCTTCTTATTGTTCTTTCCTTTCCAAGTGCTCCTTTTTTGAAGAATGTGGATCACAAAATTATTATTTAATAGATCTGTTGACAGAAAGTGTTCACATTAGCAAATGCATTTAATTTTATTTTATGAAACCAATGCTGCAACACAGCTGGAAAACAGATGTCAAATGAAATAAGCAATTACACAAACCAAAGCATAAAAACATCATTCAATAGTCATGTGGCATTTCGTAAGTCAGTAGCTCTCAACTCTCATAGAAAGACACTTGTCATAATCAGGTGTGCAGATGTACGAATATTTCCCATCAAGTCATAAGCATTGCAGTAATTAGCACAAAGTACAAGTAATCATATGTTTTCAGGTAATGAGCGTGTAATATTTGCGATGCTTTCTACAAAGGAATGTCAATAGCAAGGTTAATGGAAGTAATGAGGGTGTTGCATTTGCAATATTTTCTCTAAAGGAATGTCAATGGCGAGGGTAAAGGCCTGCCTTTTTTCCTTTTTTTTTTCTACCTGTGCTTCCGGAAAGGCACACCCTAATGGCTTGTTCTCCAGGTGTTTGACACAGCTGCGTGCCCACAACGCATTACGTGCAGGTGGCCACTTAACTTTCTTACGGAAATATTTACGACACCAGTTTCCGCTACAGTGACAGTCTCACATAAAAATATTTCACAGGTCAAGAATTAGCATTGCAAATCTGTAGAAAGAAAATCCTATAAATATAAGTGTCCAAATAAAATATTCGTCAGTATTGTGGTACAGTCACGCATTTACGCACATTTCATAACTCTTAAAGTACGATTCTTGGTTTCCAACATACTTCTTATTCCTCATATACGGTAGCATCATCTTATTGATCATAAACATATCTCAACAGCATAGTACACATCGTCGTCGTAATAATAACATCATAACACCTCAGTCAAATCTCAAAAATGTCGTAGCTTTCTGCAATAATTTCAAAACCTAAAAAAAATTCTCTGCTCATTTCAATAGTGTCATCTACCTCAAACGTACTTTAAAATCATGCTCCCTTACCAAATATATCATTCAAAGCTCTCATAGTATCACAATGGTTCCGAAAAAATATGAACAGATCACACAGTACAGACAAAATACAATTTAGTAAGTGTGAAGTAATCCAACTCTGTAATTGCGTAAACATATGTCACCGATTTAATAAAAAAAGTTTATCTCTCAGTTACATGATCAGATAGCTGTGTAATTTGTGTGTTAGAGAAATATGGTACCGATGTGTAAAGTTGTATAAGCAAATACCATAATAGCTAGGGTTCCTTGTGGTTGCCACACACATGATACACAAAGTAAGTGTGTACCCCCCTGAGGATAAATGTAATTATACTCCCAGGTGTTACAAAATTACAGCAATGGAATAAAATGTATCACGGAAAACTTTCTTTGTAATTAAAAAAAAAATCTTTAAAAATAAGTGTTTTAAGTATAAGATTAATCACTCAAATGCGTGTACTGTAGCGCTAAACTGTGCATCTTGTCGCAACATAATCTCTGTGGAAGTGTCGTAGTTATCGTCCTCCGAAAGCTAAGTTCTGCAGAAGTCAATGTACTTACCACATGATAAACAAAAGTGAAATGCTTTGCGTATAGATATCGTAGTTATTATGCTTATTGGCGTGATGAAGAAAGTACTGTACAGTAACGTATTGTTATGCCACAAAAAAAGGCTGTCTCATTGTTGCTATACCACAAAAGTTACTACTAAAACATGTTTTTCTTCCTAGAAGAATTCAGAAAACTGTGCAGATATAAAACAAATACACTGCAAAAGCAACATTGTGAATTGTCACTCATTAGTAGCGTCGTGATAACATCGTGTAGCTGTCACATAAACTAACCACTGTGTCCTCTGGTATCTCACAGAAAGTACTTTAAACCCAGAATGTATTTTCAAGTAAACCAAAAGTTGCATTAAAATCTCATTAGCAGTACCAGTATGTGTCCTAAGTATGTAAGCCTGATAGTCGTTATGTAATCGTGCAACTAACAAGCAAGAATGTACAATTAACAACACTGTGTCATCTGTTCATTATAACAATGCATTCGTAATTTCTGTTTAAATAAGTTCTCTTGGTTCTTGACTGGATATTTCACTTCAAACATTGTTACATGTTAACAGATTCTAAATCTGACAAAGCATACTAGAAATGTGAAGTGAAAAGTTTTATGGCAAAGACAAAGTTAAAAAGCAGATTATCTTTCAATAAACGGTTTTACATGTGAAATGTGGTGTAAACCTTTGCTCTTCCTAGTACGCAGAGTTTCAACTTCAACGCAATTATCATGTTGTATACATCGGTAAAGAATGCTAAAATTTTTCTCAAGGCTAGCGTCTTATGTTATTTTTCTCGGAGCCAGTGGGCGCACGTGGCTGCCTGCTATGCGAGTCATTGTCTGTCTCTTTGTTGGCGTGCGCCGTTATTGGGATTAGGAGACCTAACTTCTACAAATTCACTTTGACGGGAAGGCCCTGCCCTGTTTGAAGCTCGCCAGTTCTGATGGAATTCAGGTCTGTCGTTTTGTCGGTAGTTTACACAGTTTCTTTCTTGTCGGCCACGTGGTGGAGAATTTCTCCCTGAATCGTAACTGCGCGCTGGTCCGTTGCGTCTAAAGTTATTCTGTCTCCCTTGACAATAATAGTTCTGGTTACCATATTGTCTGTTTCTCTTATTGTCTCTGTGATAGTCATTACCACGGAGAGGTGATCTTTCCCTGTAGTTATTACTACTCTGCCAACGGTTGTCATACGGGTGGTGTCTGTTTTGGTCACGATTTGTGTTGTGAGAATAGCCTTGTCGTGTCAAGTTATTACTTCTTTCATCGCAGAATTGCGACGGATGTGACCTGTAATTGTTGTGTTCCTGGTTTCGCGTTCCGCGATTGTCAGTGTCAATTTCTAATTCTTGTAAGAGTCCCTGAAATGCTTCAATGTCGTCTCTGCAACGTCCTGCCAAAATAATATGTCGTAAATGTTCAGGCAGTTTGATTAAGCAAATGCGGATGAGTTCTGAGGGGCTGTATGGGTTTGAAAGATATTGATTCTTATGCAACATGTCTTCAAAATATTTCATAAGACTGGAAAATTCAGATTGTTCGAAACGTTTCATCATTATGATGCTATGTTTTACTCGGTCTTGTGTGGCTTGAGACCAATATGCTGAGAGGAAGGCATGGTAAAACTCTCCTTCACTGTGGCAATCGTGAATTACCGATCGCATTCTTACAGCTGGTTCATTCTCCAAGTAGCCACACATAAATTCTAATCTGTGTTCTAACGACCAGTTGGGAGGAAAACAATGAGAGAATTGATGGAGCCATGCTTGTGGGTGAATGTCGTTGCCAGAATTCTTAAATGTTTTGAATTTACGTGTAGTAATGAACAGCTTATAATCAAAATCATCATGTCGGCGAGTCGCATGTCGGTCATTGTTACGTCGTTTCGGCGGTTCCATCTCAAAATTCGGTGTACCTTGCCAATTTCTTTCATAACTTCCGAAATGCCCTGTGTTATTATTTTGTGGCTGTTCCGTATTTCTGTGTCCCTCTTCCCGTATTGGGGCGCGAGTATCCTCTGAAATACATAATTCTTGAATTACCTGTGTCAGCTGATCTTGTACTTCCCGGATTTCTCTTTTGTACTGTGTATTGATTTGATTTTGATTCTGTTTGAATTTTCTAATTTGTTCATACTCTTCTGTGTCAGTGAAGGCTACAGGTCTTGTGTCATTCAGATCATCATCTACCTTTGTAGATAAGTTAGTGACCTGATCCGAAAGTTCGGCTACTTTCTCCGATAGTGAACACATTTCCTCAGTGTGTTTTTCTGAACCAAGTTTCAGAGTGTCCATTTGTGTTGAAATCTAATCTACTGTGTCCTTTAAGTTTTCCTGAGTTATTGCAAGTTGTGTAACCGAATCGGTAGATGCAACTGAGTCAATTTTAGCCCACAAGGTCTCATGATTTTCATGAACAATGGCTTGCAGTTCTTTTATGGCTGCTTCGTGATTCTGTAATGCATTTTCATGCCGCGAAAAAATAGGTTGAAAATGCTCACAAATTTGTGTTTTTACGTCATTACAGACTTTTTGACATTTCGATTCAATGTTATGTAACTCAGTAGTTAAATCCTCACGTGTTTGTTCAATAGTTTGCTCCAATGAGTCTAACTTTTTAAGATTTTGTTCCATTGTGTCTAACTTTTGCAGCTTTTGCTGTGTTTGTCTCTGATTTTGTTCCATTTGTTGCATTAGTTGTAATAACAATGCATTAGTGTCTGGAATCTGTTCCTCTACTCTTTTCGGCAGTGCATTTGCACCGGCAACATTCACATTTTGACAAGCTGAAAATGTGTCTTGACTTATTTGAGAAAACGGTGAGGACGCAAAACCTGAATCTACAGTATTTGCGAGATTGTTTCCTGTCATTTCGGATTCCTGAGGCGAGATGTTGCCGACCGATCGATCGATAATGCTTCCCTGTTCTCTAATTGTTTCACTGTCTACACCATTGTTTGCCGCCCGCTCCATTTCCCTGTGCACAATTACCAAATTACTACTTGGAACATCAGTTAATTCATTACTCGGTGGCGCTAACACACTGCTTTCATTTTCACTGTCTTTTCTCAGTTTACTTTGGAGCCTAGTATTACGTTTTTCACACGCCATTATTGTCACAGTATTTCACACGACAACACAGAAGAACACAATTTGAAGAGCAAAAATAGGGGAACACGTTAACATAGCACTGAAAATAATATCTAGTTAATTGCAGCTGCGAAATACTTGGTGCAAATCTACATGCATGCCACAACTGTATTACTGTACAACAATGAAAGACTGCAACTACAAAGGAGATTTTCTCTACAATTACGCGCTAGCAATAAACAAAATCTACACTAATTACACAAACTACAAGAAAAAAAATCAGAAGATTCCAGTGAGGTATCCTCGGCTAAGGGTCGACATATGAAACTTCCCCTTTGAACATTTTATACATGACTGTGCTTAAACTGACATAAAATATTTTTAGCGCAACGCAATCTGACTATCAAAGATCCCTGCAAAAGAATGGCCCTGACTAACATTAACCTATACCTTCCACAAATCACTTACCTCACAAAAATCTTCGCTACTCAAGCTACTGCAATACAGCGAGCGCCACTACTGCCAGCTAAATAAAAGATTCAAACTACTGAAGGCACTAACTACTGATAGGGATAGTTAGCAAATGAAAGATATTAATAGAGAACAAACAATGTATTTACCTTGATATCATCATATATAAATATAGCAGTTCATGACAAATTTCAAAACTCCGCCATCTCTCTCCCCACATCCACCACTGCTGGCGGCTCACCTCCAACTGCGCAACGCTACGCGCTGTTAACATCCAGCTGCCCCTCTACAAAGGCAGACAACAATGCAAACTAGCCACAGACTGCACACAGCACAGCCAGTGATTTCATTTTCATACAGAGAGCGCTACGTGGCGGCGGCGTTACCAATATAAGAACCTAAACAGCCTACTTACATAAAGAAAACATAAACAGCCTACTTACATAAAGAAAACATAAACAGCCTACTTACACCAGGTACAGTGCATCAGGAATTGCATTCAGAGATCTACATTACACATATAAATGTGGAGTTTCTACAGTCTCAAGCATCCCGCCATTTATGTGTACGAATGAAATTTAGCTAAGATATTGAATTATTCTTTAGACTTGAGAGGAGGTCGCTGTCTGTCTCCAGTCTCGAGAAAAGCATGAATATGTAGCATATTCACTTACAACCTCACGCGCGAGGAAATGAAATATTCGTAACATACCTCATAAATCCCAAATCGTTCGAGATATCGATACGAGATTTTGGCAAGTGATACAATGTTAAGAGAACATTATTTTGCTGTATGGTTAACATACAGAACTTTCTTATCTACAGCGGTATAGCAGACGCTATGGTTTTTATTCTATGTTTTTCAGCCCAGTAGTGTAATTTTTTAAGTCTTCGACAGCTACTGAATACAGAATTTGCTAGTATTAAAATAAACATAAAATTTCTTCTCTTATGTTGCTTCAAACTGAAACAATGAGGATTTCCATAAGCTGTAGACATCTCCGGTCGCCAGTTGGCTATTTGATACGACACTGTTTCAGAATTACATCGCAGTACTTACTGCAGGACGAGTTTGCCCTAATTATACTGTGTTTTGTCAAAAGAAGCAAATTTAGCAAAATTAAACCTGTCAACAAAAAAACATAGCAGTTACTCATAACTGACGAATCTTCTTCAACTGGTACAAGGTTAACGATTTAGACAAAAATAACTTGAAACGTCTGTTCCAATTCTGGCAGAAACTCGTAATCCATCATACTTTAATAGTGAACAGCTGGAATGAAAACTTACTAAGTGATTTTATTCCTGTTCTTCGTAGCAAATAGTGCATATCTCCTTGTTCCTATCCCCATTCGGAGTGAAGTGGTGATCTTCTTCACCTTAATTGTCTTTTGATGTGGTAAGGGTAAATGGTATATATTTACAATCTCAAGCGTTGCATACAGTAATGACTACCATGTTTTTGTAACTTTGTTATCCGCAGATACACAAGCACCAAATTCGTTATGTCTAAGAGAAAAATACATAATTTTTGCTGCAGGGTAGAACTGACCCAATAAAACTCTTTCGTAACTCTGATGCTGTGAACTCACTGACGACTTGCACAACCTTGCCAACTGTTCATCGATGTCAATATCACCGACAAATTAAAATATATTTATGGTGAGGAGATTCACTCTCCGTACAGGATAGGAACGGAAAGCAGAAATGCTATTTGCTGTACTTTTTCATGCGGCAAATTTACTGGGTTGTAGAAACAAAATCCTTTGGTAAGTTTCAGTCCCAGCTGTTCATTATTAAGGATACAAGGAGATACAGAATTCCCCTGAAATTGTAACAGAATCGGCGATTAGTTTGTCTGAGTCATTAACCATTTTTCATTTGAGGAATCGTCTTCAATTATGAGGAATGGTGACATTTCTCTTGTTGACTGGTCTAATTATGCTTTTATTGTCAAATCACAGAATAAATTACACAAACTCACCTCTCAGTAGCTGTTACCACAGAATCTTGACACACAGTGCCTTATTAAACAAACAGTAGGCAGCTAGAGTACTCAATACCTTATGGCAAATCTCATTGTGTTGGTTTGCTGTAACATAAGAGAAGAAACTTCATGTTTATTTTCATACTAGCAAATTATATTTTCACTAGCTGTCAATGACTTTATAAAAATTACAGCACTAAATTAAAAAAATTAAATAAAAACAGGAACTTCAGCTTTATGGACGAAGATAAGAAAGTTCCGTATGATAACCACATCGCAAAATATTTTCCTCATTGTGTGCTGTTATTTGCCCAAATCTCGTTTCGATATCTCAAACGGTTCAGGAACTATGAGGTATGTTATGAATATTTCATTCTCTAGCAGGTACATAAATTTCAATTTCTTGAGACTGGAGACAGATAGGGACCTCATCTCAAGTCTAAAGAAAGATTTAATGTCTTAGCTAAATTCATTCACAGCAACATATGGTGTAATATGCACCAAACGCAAAATCGGATTGACTCATGTTTTTCACTGCAAACTTTTTCGAATTTCCTGCAGGGTCTTACTTAAATGGGAATATCATAATAAGTATGACTGTTGGAGAGATGACGGGCACTTCACCATAAAGCTGGCATACAAAGCTATGTCTAACGTAAAAATCTAGTTTTTTAATGAATAGTTGCTGTAAAATCATGCGAGAAAGACTACACAGCTGACAGATTGTACATGACGTACTACCCGTAATGGCACTGCTCCACCTTGACTGGTAGGCTAACCAGCATTCTTTGTGTGTACCCGTGGGTCTGTATAGCTGCTGTGGACAGTGCGCCGACTCCACACACAGCCTACCAACTTTCTTTGTGCTCTTACACCTAGCAGCTGAATGTCGTAGGCAACACAATGTAGTCAGAAGTGTTTCACTGCTATCCAATTAGAGCCATCTTACATAACAATGATTTTATTGTTCTGTTGGTTTTGTTTTCACATTGTGGTGACTCATCGAATTTTGAAGCACATAGGAAATGGGTGGTTATGGAGTCACACCACGAATATCGATAGACATTTAGGAGAGTTTTTTCCTTGCATGGTGAAACTGTTCCAAAAAACTTATATTCTTGTTGCAGAGAAGCAATAATACATTTCAGTATCTGCTGAAGAACATCCCACACAAAAATATTGAACTAGAACATTTTTTCACAGGCGTATAACACAAGAAGCAAAGTTATGTATAACGATGAAGTAAGTTGAATTAGTGCACAGTCATTATTTTGAAGGAGAAATTTGTACTGAACTCGCTGTGTGCAATTCATCATACACAGGTTCTTACATTTTAAATTTTACACACATGTGCCTCTGAAGGACAAAGGGGATTACTGCAGTTATGAGACTCTTCCAGAAGTGGTACGTATCATCATATTTAGTGATGCCTTGGTGTGCCTTCACCACAACTAATTCATCCTTTCCGAGCTTTAAAAATTATTCTCCAATATTTTGCCCACTACTTTTCTTCTTTTTTCTTAGTGAGGCTGTAATTTAAAATGCATTGCCATCTGGTGGATATGCTTTTCCCTACCTCATGTATGCTATCATGTATAGCATGCATCAACACATAGCAATTCAAGTGCGTGTCTGTGTGCATGTGGAGAGAAGGATGGGGGAGGGGGGGGGGGCAGTGGTGCATACAGATGCAAGAGGAGATTATCTATGCAAGAACACTGCACACAGTGGTTCACGTTACATGGACTACACTAATATATTATAACCAGTTCAAGACATCCGAGAAAGATATCCAATAAGTGATAGCACACAAAGAGGAAAGTATTTCGGTATATAGCTAACACTTGTAACTCTCCTGAAAGTGAAATATGAAGGAATCTGTTCTTTAATTTAAAAAAAATGTCAAAGTGTTTTTCGCCGGCTGAAGTGGCCGCGCGGTTCTGGCGCTGCAGTCTGGAACCGCGAGACCGCTACGGTCGCAGGTTCGAATCCTGCCTCGGGCATGGCTGTTTGTGATGTCCTTAGGTTAGTTAGGTTTAACTAGTTCTAAGTTCTAGGGGACTAATGACCTCAGCAGTTGAGTCCCATAGTGCTCAGAGCCATTTGAAGTGTTTTTCATCCCCAATGAGAGATTTAGAGGTGGCATGCCACTCTCTCACTTTAACAACACTATCAATCAGAATAATATTCATATTTTAGGTTAGGATCTCGGTGTTCCCCAGTGCTACATTTAGGATGTGTGGTATATGACATTTTACATGAAGAAATTGTAGCAGAGTGTTCATATAACTGCATGTGTAGCCTGTAGAGATCTTGTACGTAAGAGGCCATAGTGGATGCGATGGAGAACAGGGAGAAAAATGGATTTGGGGGCCATGAATGTTGTATCCACCGATCTGGCTGTGTGAGTGCTTCTGAAAAGCCTACAGAGGGACATCGGACCGTGGCGCTACCCTCTTCCCACTTAGGGTCAGAGCAGGAGGACCCCAGTTCGCAAAACATTTTACCTGGGCCAGGCAACAGACTGACACGAATGCGGATAGTTGGTGGAAAGTGGAAGGAGGAAGTCATTTAAGAGAGACTGCTGTAATCTGAGCTTTTGTGCATATGGTTGGAAGATCATAAAACTCCAAGAATTCTCATGTTAGAAGCTGGAACGGTACGAACAGAGCAGCTGGGGCACATGTTTAGTGGATGCAAAACTGTAACTTCCCTGACGCTAGGTTCTTTTAGCAAGTGGAAAAAACATATATTTCACACGCATGACTGTCTGGGAAGCTGAATAGCCTTCTTTCAGAAATTGGAAATGATCAGCCTAGAAAGATTAGATCTGTCCATAAATGAGGGACTGTGGTTCTGTCTAGGTAGATGTTTTTTGCCGAAACATGGTCATGCTTAACTTGAGAACGAGGCCTCCCTAGTCTAAAATCTTCTTTTTTGAAACGAGAGAGATTTTGAGTTGCTGATTGGCTCCTCTCAGGATACGCAAAGCAGAGGCTTGCCCCACGAGCATGGGGACCCCAGTGCTGTGTCTAGATTGGCTACCAGGCCAACAGAACAGAAGAGCGGAGATTCAATGAGTACAGGATAGTTCGACTGGTTTGTACAGTTTGGTGACCCCCCCCTTTTTTTTGGCTAATTCAGCTTCCGTACCAAGGCTTGGTGGAAAGCGATTGTGATTCTATGCCTTCTTCGTCGTTTGGTTCTCCACTGGTGGAGAACTTCAGGTCTTTCCCTAGTGGTTTAGACTTGTGGCCTGTAACTTGAAGTTATTCATTCTGAGTAAACCGTCTGACGTTTAAAAATTCCATCACGCACCGTTGTGCCTGTGAGTCAAATTGGTTTGGCCAGACCAGCGAACGGGTGCACCTAGCACTGAAATCTGTTGCGATTTCAGGTCTCTGATAGGGAAGTTACCCGCGCTCTAATGTTCAGAACGCTAGTCTGTGCAGTTTGCAAATTTTCGCGGACGCGTCAGAATAATACAGTGCGTCTCTCCTCGCCCACAGCGTGCCGGTTTCTACTGCTGCTTGAATCAAGGTGGAACGGTAGAGTATTGATGCACCGGCGTAAGGTTGTTAAATGATATTCACAGCTCCCTGTTCTCCATGAACTATAGTTTGTGGTGTACTTGGTCTTAGTTGATTCCATTTGAATAGAATTGGGCCTCACAGTGGATTCATGTAAACAATGTCAGATTGCATTGTAAGGCGGATTAATTCAGGGGACAGTTTGTGTAGCTCCCACCCCAGTGAATGCTTTGCCAGTCTAGCACCATCCCTTTTTTGATTTATGTTTGTCATTTTTTTGTAAGATATATCAGCTCATTATTTCTATAAACTTAAATACGCTACTGTTCGTATTTATACTCCCTCAACTATTCACTGTTTTTATTTTATTGCGGTGATACATTAATGCACCAACAGTTCAAAATTCAATCATATTTAATTAGTTAATTTGGTTATTAATTTGAGATCTAAAAGTGACCACAGACACAGGCAACAAAAGTGCCATGAGTAGATTCGCTAATCACATATATAAAAATTAAGGGTGTAGCTTGCTGAACATAAGCATGTTTTTGGTTTTTTCATTCTTTTTTTTTTTCAAAGTGAGTGTATTGTGCTCTGGGAACTTTTGGACTCGGTTTTTACGCTATGCGTTGTATCTCAGTAATTTGTAGTACTTTGTAGTCATTTCGTTTCAGTGTATGTATTGTTTGTGTAATCTATTTTTGTTTGTCATTGTGTCTTGTCAGTGACTTCTGCGTCACTTCTTGTCTGATATTCCGTCGTTGCTAGCCGCATTAAGCAAGCTTTTGTGGAGCAAATTTGTTTATGGGGATGTTAAATATATTTTAGAATAGGTTTTGTTCCACGAGCTTAGGCATAAATCTGTGCATTATTTGAAAGAAGGTTCAAATGGTTCAAATGGCTCTGAGCACTATGGGACTTAACATCTATGGTCATTAGTCCCCTAGAACTTACAACTACTTAAACCTAACTAACCTAAGGACATCACACAACACCCTTGAAAGAAGGTCAGAGTAGCGTTGTGGCGCGTGATGCATTAGAGTCGGAAACTTGCGGAAGTAGCAATTGATTTGAATGCTTAGGAGAAACAAAGCTCGTGTATGTAGTGAGAAAGACTGCGTACTATTGTCGTCCAAAATGGAACACGAGCCACTCATTGCTTCAGAACAAGATAGGACGGCGGAAGAAGCTCCTTTAAAGCACTCTGCAAACGGGACATAAATGTCAAATGCAGAATACCCAATGATAAGGGTTTAATTCACTCAGGAAATGAAAGTGAAAACGATGCCGGGGTAGCAGATCACGTAAGTTCTATAAATACGCAAAGAGGTACAGTCAGGGAAAGTAACAGTCCGATTTTGTGGGCAATGCGCCATAGCGTAGCTGAGTGGCGTGCGTCTAGTCCGGGATACGTTACTGGAAGTACGCAGTTAGAATCGATCATTCGTTTTTCCAAGAGGCAGAGAAAAGACGACGACAGGAAGAAAACCAAAGATAGGAGTTCCTCAGTAATGAAATTAGGGAAATTCAGAAGCGACAAGACAAGAAGGAAAGAGACATGTCGAAGTAACGAAAGAAATTAAGGACATTCAAAGGAGAACTGATGAGTTTGTCGAAAACATAAATCACATCGAGAATGAAGTTAAGAGGGTAAAAGCAGAGATTGAAGACAGTGAGTTCGTTGGTCCCCAGGAATGTCAAAGACAGAATTGTGAAAAGCCTGGAACCACATCCACGGCTCAGGCCGATATACGGCAGTTAGTGCTTGCGTAGCGGGGTACGACGCTCGGCAGAACGCGCGCAGTCAGTGGCGCGTAGTACACAAAGTATCAAGCCGGACCACAACTTTGAGCGACTCAGACGTGCGGAAACATTACTACGTGACTCTGATGATACGAGACAGGGGTACAACAGCACTCAGGGACCGGTCGGCCATGAAATCTCGGACGCACGCATGCTGGAATTTAGAGAAAGTCTAGGGGTGCAAAATTACGAATATTTTGACTTAAAATATTTTCTCTCAATTCAAAATTTCAGATTTAGAAAGAGAACAGCAATTCATTACACCCCATGTCATGAATTGCTCAGTGTGGTTGGGTACTACCCGAGTCATGGATACTCGTATACAAATTGGAATTTGTGTGCTGATACGCCGGCCGGTGTCGCCGTGCGGTTCTAGGCGCTTCAGTCTGGAACTGCGTGACCGCTACGGTCGCAGGTTCGAATCCTGCCTCGGGCATGGATGTGTGTGATGTCCTTAGGTTAGTTAGGTTTAAGTAGTTCTAAGTTCTAGGGGACTGATGACCACAGATGTTAAGTCCCATAGTGCTCAGAGCCATTTTTTTGTGTTGATACCTGGAAGGTTCAATGGCAGAGCACATGCGTAGCGTTGCAGCAATCTGCCGCGAATTCAGAGAGGCTTTCCCAAATACCTACTCGTCACAGGACACCTAAGAGAGGATTAGACAGGAGATTATGCTAGGTGAGGATTACGAAGCATCGGGGTGCCGCAGTCCGGTAAAGTTTTTCGAGACGCTAGTCAACAAGAACAGTTACCCGCACCAACCATGTAGTGATAAGAAGATAATGGGACAATGCTACATGAAACTGTCATTGAGGTACCAGGAACTGCTCACTGGCTAATGTAATGACACAATAGAGTAATTCAAAAGCTCTCTACGAGAGTTAGACTTTGTCAAGGAAGCACAAAACGCGAGGGACCAAATGAAACATAATGAACGAAATTCGCAAGGTGTATCAGGAGGAAATAATGACGGGCAAAATAGAAATAGAAATAAGACAACAAGAAATGATTATCAAGGCCAAAGATTTAATAATGAGCCTCAGTGGAATGATAGAAGCAGATGGGACCGTATGGCGGTAACTTTCACGGAAGCGGAAATAGCAGCAGGAGGGAAATACAAAATACTAACCACTTCGTGCAGCCGGTCTGGAATTGTGGGAAAACAAGGATTAATGAAGGGATTTGTAAGCGAAGTCCGCAACTTGATCACCAGCATGACGCAGTGGAAACAGACCACCTAGCCCCTCAAACAGAAACCGCAGCAGGAGTCGACGCAGGGATTGACCGTCGGCAGCTGCGGCTTCGTTATATCATTAAGTTAGTGTTAAGAATCATTTGTTTACGATTCATTTGTGTAGTCATTTAGTGTATTATTCTTTATTTGTTCGCACTTGCATAATATATTATTATTATTAACGAATAATCTGATCAAGAACTTTGGCGTTCGTAGTTTTCTGTCCAGCATTTTCAATTTGATGATCTACCGCAAATTTGTGACGTGTTGGTGTCCTCTCGTGTTTCACTGATGGAAATTTATTTCGTGTAAGGAAATGTGCCGATTTCTCGACGGAAACATCTCGGGTTTATGACAAAACTGTTTGGTTCAACACTTGAACATTGCTGTTTTAGTAGCTTGTCACGCCACAGTAAAATTACGCGTTGGAACAACGTGAAAGTTGCATTTTTTGGTTCAGAAACAATTGCACAATTCTTGGAGACGCAATTCGCGGCAACGGCCTTGCCGCAGTGGATACATCGGCTCCCGTGAGGTCACCGAAGTTAAGCGCTGTCGGCACTTGGATGCCGGACCATCCAGGCCGCCATTCGCTGTTGCCACTTTTCGGGGTGCACTCAGCCTCGTGATGCCACTTGAGGAGCTACTAGACCGGATAGTAGCGGCCTCGGTCAAGAATACCATCATAACTACCGGGAGAGCGGTGTGTTGACCCCACGCCCCTCCTACCTGCATCCTTCACTGATTCACTGAGGACGACACAGCGGTCGGATGGCCCCGGTAGGCCACTCGTGGCCTGAAGACGGAGAGCTGTCTTTTTTTTTTTTTTTTTTTTTTTTTTTTTTTTTTTTTTTTTTTTTTTTTTTTTGGAGACACAATTCTTCCCAGAATTCATCGTGGAATGCAGTAATGTTTTTTGGTTTCTTCCATTGATATTGTGTGCAATGCCAGTGGGGCGTATGCACTGTCCGTTCCACCATTCGGAGTGAGTAGGCGATAGTGGTGCCACAGAAGTTGATTTTTGATCCTATAGTGGATCTCGGCGTGTTCTGGATCATGTCACCGATGCCGGTGGGGGTATTTTTCAAGATGGACAAGGGCTATTCACACCAGATGAGTTTTGACGTTCGAGTAAGGTTATTTTCCTCGCTGTGGTTTAGTTAGGGTTATCGCCAGTAGAGCGATATGTTCTCGTTGGTGGTTTTCGTGTCTGATTACACTTATGGATAATCGCCTATGGTGCGATATGTTTCGCTGTTGGTACTTTTCCGTCAGTGGTTGTCGCTTATGCATTATCGCCAGTAGTGCGATGATGTTTGCCTTGAAGTATTTTGACTGTGGATCGCCAGCTCCAGAGTTGCGTCATCGCTAAATTTTTGTATTACGTGGTATGAGCATATGGAGTGCGGGGCACGGTAATATGTTTTTAGGTGGATAGGAATGAAATGGCGAATGGGACCAGATGAAAACGGAAGATACAAATCCTTCTCCATTAAAAGAAAATTATTAAAAAGACCAGGTATTTTTATGTCACTGCAGCAGCTGTTAATTGATGATATTTGTAGGTCGTTTTTTGAGAGTTATTGGTCAGTTTCCGAGGGAAAGCTGAATTCGTGCCGATGTCTGATCTGCGCTGACAGCACAGAGAGAAGTGTACAGATGGCGATGAGCAGTATTCGACCCAGATTCTGCGCCAGATATCAGCATCAGCATCACCGTCCAACAAGTTGACATCAGGAGAAGTATCAAAGTGCAAGTAGCGTGAAGCAGGAATGGTTAGAGGTAGATAAACTCGGTAATGTGTAGAATAATTAAAAGTAAATGTTGCATGCTGTGAGAATGATTGAAGTATGAATGTGCAGTCTGTGCCAGCTTAGTCCATTGGGGTGCATGAGTGGTGTTGGGAAACTAGTATAACACTTACATACACAACAGCAACACGGCTTCACAACTAGAAAACGATTAGTTCATTTTTTTTAGATAAGAGCGAAATTTTCGATCCTTGGTTCATTATTTAAGTGAAAGAAAGCAGTAAGGCAGTTTTTCCATTAATAATATTGTAAATTTTAATGACCGTCAGTTCATATTTTATTGGAATTTTCTATGTATGTATTTTTGTAAACATTCATAGTAAAAACACAGCACTAAAACATGTGCTAAGGGTTAAGCAGAGGACTACGACGTTCCAAATGGTGACCGAGTAGCAGACCGTAGCTGGACGTAGCTCGGCACAGCACAGGTGCCCGTATCACAACGCGGCTGGTGGGGGCGCGGGGGGGGGGGGCACAGGTGTTGTAGCGAGACCTTGTGCGCGACTGCCAGCGTGACGTCACAACAGGGGCGACATTCCCAGGCGTGAGACCAGCTGATGTGACGTCACTGCAGGGCCACTTCTGCAGGTGTGAGCAACAGGCGACCCGTCCCCCCACACGGAGGTGGCAGTGCAGGCAGCTGGCAGATCCCACTCACTCATGCCAGTGGAGAGGGGAAGCATCCACAGGGGTGCCTCGCCTGCAGCCAGTAAGTAACGGAGGCTCGCCCCTGACGTGACATGACTACCTAGGTTCGTTTATAAATAAATAAATCTTCTGCTACCAGTCACGATTTTCTTTATTTTACTATTTGCACGACGCGTTTCGAGAAATAATTCCCATTTTCAAGTGCGTTTTTATGATGTGTGTTAAGCCATTTCTTTTGATGTTGTCAGTGTGTGTGAGTCTGCTTCATTTTGTTGACTTTTAAATTTTTTAATGGTCCATTTGTGTAGAGAGTCACACACACTTAACATCACACACAACTTGTACATTTTACACATCGAAAATATCTTATATAAACAAAACAGTTACAAAGATCTTCTTATAGGTAGTTCACAGAGATAACATTATAGGTCTTACACAGATTATGATATGCTTTTGCACAGAGGTTAATTTATCTTTACAATTTGGCTCATGAATTACTTATACTGATTTTACTATTTTTATTTAAGTATATTATCGAAACATCTGAAGAAATTCACTGATTCACTTTCAAGTTTTTCATTTAATATTTTATCTTCATATTTTCTGTAATGTGAATATATCTCCAGTTCTTCAAGCAAATCCATTTTATGTCTTTTATCTAGTCGGTGTAATCATGATCCATATTCAGACTCTGGAATATACAAGGTAACATGCCAGGAATGCTCCAAGTTCTACATAGGACAAACAGGCCGAAATATCAACACCAGGTACACAGAGCATATTAGAGCATACACCCACAACAAACACGCTACATCAGCAATAGCAACACACATACATAATACAGGACACCCATTTGGAAAAATAGAGCAAAATGTCAAAGTACTCCACCGACTAGATAAAGGACATAAAATGGATTTGCTTGAAGAACTGGAGATATATTCACATTACAGAAAATATGAAGATAAAATATTAAATGAAAAACTTGAAAGTGAATCAGTGAATTTCTTCAGATGTTTCGATAATATACTTAAATAAAAACAGTAAAACATAGAAATAAGCACAATTGTAAAATCAGTATAAGTAATTCATGAGCCAAATTGTAAAGATAAATTAACCTCTGTACAAAAGCATATCATAATCTGTGGAAGACCTATAATGTTATCTCTGTGAACTACCTATAAGAAGATCTTTGTAACTGTTTTGTTTATATAAGATATTTTCGATGTGTAAAATGTACAAGTTGTGTGTGATGTTAAGTGTGTGTGACTCTCTACACAAATGGACCATTAGAAAATTTAAAAGTCAACAAAATGAAGCAGACTCACACACACTGACAACATCAAAAGAAATGGCTTAACACACATCATAAAAACGCACTTGAAAATGGGAATTATTTCTCGAAACGCGTCGTGCAAATAGTAAAATAAGGAAAATCGTGACTGGTAGCAGAAGATTTATTTATTTATAAACAAACCTATTGTATCTACAGTCGCAGGCTTTCAAAAACCATTTATAATGGATCAAATCAGATACTTAGGTTCGTTTGAGCAGTTACCAGACAGCGCCAGACAACAGGCTGTGCTGCGCACGCGCAGCTACGATGACGTAGGCAGCCCGTGCTTGGTACTCGCTCTGCTCATTCGCTTTTCGTCGCATTTCTGGTGGAATTTCGTACGTGGTGGGGCACCACGCGACCATGCGCAGCCCTGCAGCATGTTGTTGAGAGGACATACAGAGTTGTACGTAGAGCAATTGTTTTATCATATCCCACCAGATAAAGGATGCAAATAAGAAATCAGTTCTTGGCAAAATATCATTTCAAAATTAGACTCCACAGCTTTTGCTATGGGGCGACTTCGACAGATTTTTTTTTTAATTCGTACTCTGCAATATTGTTATGTAGCATTTCCAATAGCTTTACTTCTACACAGCACTGCAAAAAGCTAGTAGGATGAAATACAAATTTCTTGATTAAAAAAAATTAGTGGTTCATGGTGTGGGTTCCTGTTGTCATGTCCTAGTTCATGACCCACGGGCAACGTATGAGTGGCCAAGTAAGTGGTCCTGACAGTCGGGATACCAGTTACTTTGGAATAAGGCTGGGCATCTCAGACACATTCTGAGTCGTGGTCACCTTTGTGCTCAGACGGCAAAGACTACCAAACCCACCGGTTAGTCCCTCAACCGTTAGGGGTAAAACTCAATGGGACCCGGCGCAAGTAAGGCTAACAACATGCTTCCCTGGTACTTTAAATATGATGCTGGCAACAATCAGAGCAAAATGCCTCGGACCTTTGGAGGTGACGGAGTCCCACCTCTAATTGACAAACCAGGGACTCCTAAGATACGACTCGGCAAACGAATGGTAGCGAGATGGGGAGCTATATCAATGGGGGCTACTCTGGGAAGAAGGTAGAGCTGGCAGAGGCTGCAAGTAAGATGGGGCTGGACGTTTTAGCTGTTAGTGACATTCGGGTAAGGGGTGAGAAAGAAGAGGAAGTTGGAGAATACAAGATCTACCTGTCAGGAGTGAAAGCAGGAATAGCACAATGGGGTGTAGTGCTTTACATCAGGAAAGAAATGGAACCCAGCGTAGTTGCAATAAGGTATGTAAACTAACGACTGATGTGGATAGATTTGACAGTGCCTAACAAGAAAATTAGGATTGTGTCAGTATATTCGCATTGTGAAGGGACAGATCAAGATATGATGGATAGTTTTTATGACGCACTCAGTGATGTAGTTGTTAGAGTAAAGGACAAGGACAGTGTTCTGCTCATGGGTGATTTTAATGCCAGGATTGGAAATCGATCACAAGGGTATGAAAAGGTTATGGGTAAATTTGGAGAGGATATGGAGGCCAACAGGAACGGGAAACAACTCTTGGATTTCTGTGGCAGTATGGGCTTAGTAATCACAAACTCCTTTTTTAAACATAAGAACATTCACTGGTATACTTGGGAAAGCAGGGAACCAGATCTGTCATTGACTATATAATAACAGATCACGTGTATTCAGGGGATTCTTTGATGACACTGATCACGATTTAATCTCCAGTGGAATTGGTATTGTGAGGCCGAAAGTGCAGGAGGTCAGGTCCATATGTAGGGGGATAAAAGTGGAGAAACTTCAGCATAAGGAAATCAGGCACAAGTACATAACAGTGATCTCAGAAAGGTATCAGTTAGTATCAGTTAGTTGAATGTAATCAATTACAGTCACTGGAAAAGGAATGAACGAGGTACAGGGACACAGTACTAGAAGTGGCTAAAGAATGTCTTGGAACAATAGTGTGTAAAGGTAGGATGAAACAAACAGCTTGGTGGAATGACACAGTCAATGCAGCCCGTAAAAGGAAAAAGAATGTATATATAAAATGGCTACATACTAGAACTCAGGTAGACAGCGAAATTATGTTGAAGAAAGAAGCAAAGCCAAACAGATAATTGCAGCATCCAAGAAGAAATCTTGGGAAGACTTTGGAAACAGGTTGGAGACTTTGGGTCAAGCTGCTGGAAAACCATTCTGGAGTGTAATTAGCAGTCTTCGAAAGGGAAGTAAGAAGGAAATGACAAGTATTTTGGACAGGTCAGGAAAACTGCTGGTGAATCCTGTTGATGCCTTGGGCAGATGGAGCGAATATTTTGAAGAGTTGCTCAATGTAGGTGAAAATACGATCAGTAATGTTTCAGATTTCGATGTACAATGGGATAGGAATGATAATGGAAATAGGATCACATTTGAGGAAGTGGAGAAAATGGTCAATAGATTGCAGTGCAATAAAGCGGCTGGGGTGGATGAAATTAAGTCGGAACTCATCAAATACAGTGGAATGTCAGGTCTTAAATGGCTACACAGGATAACTGAAATGGCGTGGGAGTCGGGGCAGGTTCCATCAGACTGGACGAAAGCAGTAATCACACCAATCTTTAAACATGGAAACAGAAAAGATTGTAACAACTACAGACGTATCTCTTTAATCAGCGTTGTGGGTAAAATCTTCTGAGGTATTGTTGAAAGGAAAGTGCGAGTATTAGTTGAGGACAAATTGGATGAAAATCAGTGTGGGCTTAGGCCTCTTAGAGGTTTTCAGGACCAGATCTTTAGCTTACGGCAAATAATGGAGAAGTGTTACGAGTGGAACAGGGAATTGTATCTATGCTTTATAGATCTAGAAAAGGCGTATGACCGGGCTCCTAGGAGGAAGTTATTGTCTGTTCTAGGAGATTATGGAATAGAAGGCAAACTTTTGCAAGCAATTAAAAGTCTTTACATAGATAGTCAGGCAGCAGTTAGAGTTGACGGTAAATTGAGTTCATGGTTCAGAGTAGTTTCAGGGGTAAGACAAGGCTGCAACCTGTCTCCACTGTTGTTCATATTATTTATATATCGTATTTTGCAAACAATAGACTGGCTGGGTGAGATTAAGATATGTGAACACAAAATAAGCAGTCTCACATATGCGGATAACCTAGTTGTGATGGCAGATTCGATTGAAAATTTGCAAAGTAATATTTCAGAGCTAGATCAGAAATGTAAGGACTATGGTATGAAGATTAGCATCATCAAAACGAAAGTAATGTCAGTGGGAAAGAGATATAAGCGAACTGAGTGCCAAAGAGGAGGAACAAAGTTAGAACAGGTGGACGGTTTCAAGTACTTCGGATGCATATTCTCACAGGATGGCAGCATAGTGAAATAACTGGAAGCGAGGTGTAGCAAAGCTAATGCAGTGAGCGCTAAGCTACGATCTACTCTCTTCTGCAAGAAGGAAGTCATTACCAACACTAAGTTATCTGTGCACCGTTCAATCTTTCGGCCAACTTTTTGTATGGGAGCGAAACCCGGGTGGATTCAGGTTACCTTATCAATAAGGTTGAGGTTACAGATATGAAACTAGCAAGGATGATTGCAGGTACTAGTAGATGGGAACAATGGCAGGAGGGTGCCCACAATGAGGAAATAAAAGAAAAACTGGGAATGAACTCTATAGATGTAGCAGTCAGGGCGAATAGGCTTAGATGGTGGGGTCATGTTACACGCATGGGAGAAGCAAGGTTACCCAAGAAACTCATGGGTTCAGCAGTAGAGGGTAGCAGGAGTCGGGGTAGACCAAGGAGAAGGTACCTGGATTCGGTTAAGAATGATTTTGAAGTAATAGGCTTAACATCAGAAGAGACACCAATGTTAGCACTGGATAGGGGATCATGGAGGAATTTTATAAGGGGACTATGCTCCAGTCTGAACGCTGAAAGGCATAATCAGTCTTAAATGATGACTATGATGACGATGAAAAAAATTAAACAGTTTCTTGTGTAGCTTACAACGGAATAAAGGACAATAAATTTCATGAGTATTCCAAAATGTGTAAAAAATTAACAAGGATATCAGTGAGACAAAGAAACTGTACAACTGACAGCTTATATTCTACTCTAGGAATAAATATAGGAAGTTAAAACGATAAAACAAGATATGCTGCCAGTCTACAATTTAGCATAGAATGGCTTTATATAAATTTAAGACGTAAACATATATTAAGAACTAACTTCAGGCCTCTAGGAAGTACTAGAAAAGTGCCTTGTGATCGAAAAACACTTTCACAGAAGGCAGATTTGTAAAATTCTACTACATCTGTCATTATATTTGAAACAAAATATTTAGTTTAAAACTACTGACCAAATTTGCCTACTTAGTCAGCTTCAAGTAAATGTTTACATATGTTGGTACATATACAGCATTAAGAGGTCTTACAGTGTCATAAAAGGAACAGGACATCAGAGACTAATCCAGCGGCATCGGAATTTCATAAACCACACTAAAATGCTTCATTCCGTTCTAATTGCCGGCCGGGGTGGCCGAGCGGTTCTAGACTCTACAGTCTGGAACCGCGCGACCGCTACGGTCGCAGGTTCGAATCCTGCCTCGGGCATGGATGTGTGTGATGTCCTTAGGTTAGTTAGGTTTAAGTAGTTCTAAGTTCTAGGGGACTGATGACCTCAGAAGTTAAGTCCCATAGTGCTCAGAGCCATTTGAACCATTCCGCTCTAATTGCACATTTCTATGTCCAGATGCACCCTGAAGTACATGATATTCAACTTTTCTATGTGGTTTTCGTGATACCAATTTTCTTGGAGTTCCAGTACTGTATTCTCATGTTTGGTTCTTTATTATGGTATAATGTCATTCGTCCCAGAAAATGAAAATTTGCGCTTGAAACTGAACGAAGTTGAAAGTAACCAATAGTGCGGAATGAAACACTTCGTTTCAAATAAACTAACTGCCTCAGCGGAAAAAAATAATAGAAGCAAATTTTTCTACAAAACAGACAGGAATGGCTTCATTAAGACATTTATGGTTGATTGCTAATAATGTGGAAATAATATAAAATCAGAAAATTGAAACTACTAGCTTATTTTGGTCTTTCATGGTTATAACAACGTGGGTAAGCCATCGACAATTGATAGTTAACAACAATAACTATTTTACCGATTGTATAACAATGTATATTAATTCACTTGATGGCTCCCGGCCACAGAAATCTGTTTCGATTTCATTTGACGTGGGAGCTGTAAACGAAGAGGGAAGCAATATTATGAAGACCCGAAACATCACGGGTCACGTGGGGAAGGACCCGCATTTATCCTCAGTGAAACATGGAAATTTGTTTTAATAAAGTAAAAGCCATAGTTTCTTTGTTCACAGTCATCATATAGAACCTCATCAAACCAACTTTAATGTGCAGCAGTGAAAGTGGAATTTTCTGAGGATTCAGGAGGGCTTGTGAGTAACGTTGTGTAAACCAGATGAAAGGGAAGGTCTTGCTTATTAGATGCTTTAGCTCCAAAGAATTCAAGATACATTTTCGTCACAAAAGGAGTGGTGTTTAACGTCTAGTGTGGCTTAATGACTTATCCAATATGCAGCAAAATCGGTCAGGACAATTCCGACACTTTCGATTCGTTTTGTAACAATATTGCTTTCACTCAGGAAACTTAAGTCATGCTACTTTCCAGCTTACTGCAATATGACATGGAAATAATTCTGCATTGTGATAAACCTAAAAATTTCGAACGCTTGAGTCGCTTGTTACCTAATAGGCCACTACCTGAAAATTGAGGAAGGGAAGAAACCTGACCTGATTGAGCAAAGTGAGTTACATTTTTTAATTCAGCGTGCACTAAATATACAAGATCACCTAAAAATAACTGTGACCTCAGAAAAGAAGTTTTGAAATACAAACTAGTGTAATAGAAAGAAAATAATTTTCTTTTCAGAATATTTATAATTAACTAATTTTCTTTTTGTTATTGAGCACTCAGAACGCCTAGCATGAATAGACGAAACGTGTTTGGTACATACAAATGAAATATTTAGTTGGAAAAGTCAGAATTGACATATAAATTTGACTAAAGCGTATAGGGTTGCTTACGGGAAAATTGTTATTGAAAACATGTTGTTTCTTAGTGAAATTCATCTTTATTGTTGTAAAATACAATCGGTAATATAGTTAATGTTGGTGACTATCACTTGTCGATGGCTTACATGCGCCTCCATCAAATATTCTTCCATGGGGTTGCAGTTGTGTAGCTTGTTGATACGCGCCTGTTGCGTATATTCTACTATGGTGTTGCAATTGTGTTGCATCGTATGGGAGTGGAAACTGTGGTGGAGATTGCATTACATGCATCTACGGATTTGAGTGAGGCGTAAAAATTTGGGAATCACAACTTAATTTCCTCCTCTTTGCCAAAAAGAGTACATCCGAAATAATTTTTTTTGCTATGTCCTTTTGTTCGTTATCAGTAACTGCCTGAATCTCGAGACCCACACTTTTACCAAAGGCAGTGGCATCATTGTCAGGGGTAGAGTCATCAGCCTGCAGGTACTGGGACACAATATCTGCTAACTGAGATCTCTTTTTCGTCCATGATGTTCTTTCCTGAGTTCGACCACATCTCTTTTTCCCTGTAGTGGGTGTTGCAGCTGGTGGGCTTCCAGATGAAGGTAGCTCCTGTGACAGGTTCACCTGGAAAGCACAATGTCTGCATCAAAAATATGCAGTGTTTTCACTGTTTGTACAACTTTGCCACTTAATCGTGCATTTCGGTAATTGTATCAATTTTAATTTCAGACTCCTTCACCTCAAGAAGACTGGAGAAACGTTGCTCGTCAGTTTAAAGAACTATGGAATTTTAAAAACTGTTTAGGGGCAATGGATGGTGAGCATGTCCTGATTAAAAAACCTGCGGGTAGTGGCTCCTATTACTATAGTTACAAAGGTACTTCCAGTGTTGTCCTTTTCGCTGTTGTAAATGCAGACTATGAGTTTATATATGTTCACACCGGTACGAATGGTCGAGTGTCAGATGGCGGTATTCTAAAGCTTACAGACTTCTACACTTCACTAATACCTGGAACTCTAAATTTACCAGATCCCGTTTATCTGGAAGGAGTGGAATCTACAGTGCCATTTGTGTTCGTAGGTGATGAAGCTTTCCCTTTGATGCCGAATTTAATGAAACAGTATCCTCAAAGGAACTTAACAAGGGAGAAAAAGATCTTCAATTACAGGCTTAGCAGAGCTCGGCGGATAATTGAAAATGCTTTTGGAATAATGGCAAAAAGATTTAGAATGTTATTAACGCCAATAGCGGTTGACGTAAAAACTGTTGATGGAACCGTTCTTACATGTACAGTTTTGCACAACTTTTTAAGGAAGAAAAGCCCTAATTACATTCATACCGCCGCTAATTGCAATAACTCACAAATTGTAAACCTTACTGATAAAAACTTGCAGTCAGGTAGTCAACAAATGTTAAGACTCGATACGACACGACAGACCAGCACAGTTGCAGCAGAGGAAGTGCGAGGAAAATACAAGCAATATTTCAGTGACGTGAATGAATTAGAATTTCAAGAAACTTTGATCATTTAGAGTTTATGTCCAGAGTAACATTTATTTATACTTTGTATACTTAATAAATAAAAGCGTTTGTATGCTTACAACATCAATATCTGACCCATCATTTACTTCCTCAGTCTGTTCATCCTCCAGAGTCCTCCCCTGTGTTAGTGAAGATATCCCACATCGCACCTCTTAGTGATCCAGGGTGAACTGCAGGATATCGTAGTACCAAAGTGTCGGTTCTGGCACGTTTTCAGCAGCGCTTCCAGTTGCTGATTTAGCGTCCTGTATTTTTCTAAACTTTCACCGGAAAGACGCTCGTAGAGAACTATTTTTTTTTAATAACAAACGCCTTGTCTGCTGCACGATTTATCTCTTTGCACTTGGCTATTCGTAGGCTTTGTTCCTCATATTCCTATTGGAGTAGTCCTTCGATTTTATCTCCCACAAACATGGCCATTCTCTGTACATATTAATGAAACACCCCCAGAAGTCTTTGTTTTCCTCGAACGACATTATCATAAAAGCAGCGAAAAGCAGTGACAACGGAAGACGTAGTGAATAACACAGAGTCGGACACCGTACTGACGGAATGTGGGCTAGGAGGAAGCTGTGGCCCCAGCTCAGCAGGTGGCGGTCGGGGAAGCAGGTAGCGGCTCGCAGGCGACGCACCCGAACTTCGGACACGAGCGCAAGCCCCATCGCCCACACACAGGCGAGCCGGTCGGGGTCAACCCTCTCAACGGGTCGGTCGGCGGACCGGTCCGGCTGTGAATGGGCTGCTTTGCCGACCAGAAAGGAGGGACTGGAGAGTGCCCGACCAAGCAACTGACATCTACGGGCACTTGCCACAACACTCACAACTGCTGCTGGAGGACTATTTCCAACAAGAGCAGCCCCTTTTTCATCTGCTGCCCCATCTCTGGTCTGTCAATAGTACAGATGCTAATCTGTTGCTGCCATAGACTGGATACAGGTCCTGCCGTGACACCGCTGCCATCACTGACGATGTTAAGCGAAGGGGTAACCCTTCTCTTAGCACCAATTCACCTGCTACACCTACCACATCCAACCTGTTACACGCCTCTTGCGTGTAGTACTGTGTTTATTTGTCTGTCTAATGTTAAAGCTAATTTTTGGACTCTCTAAATACTCTTGAGAAGGGAACAGTAGTAGACTTAAAATACGTTTGTGTTTTTAATTCTTATTTTTGTGTGCCTTGTTGTATTTATTTTATTAGGTTAAAGGCAATTTTTTAAGAGACAACTCCATTTTTAGATGTATACTATGGTACAAGATTAACTCTTATCTAAAATTTAAGATTAACAAAGGATCACACGCAACAAATACACTAATAATCAAACCATCTTTTCGAAATTGACCCATGTATTTATTTTGCCTTTGTCTTTTTGTAAAGTCCCACCATGTTATACACATCATTTAAACTTTGCTTATTTTGTGCTAACGCCATTTATCCTGTTGTAGTAAAAGAACAAGTTTTGCTGAATGCTTGGATAGAATTTATCATGTTGTTGTCTCTATGGAAGATTGAATCACTGTGAATACTTGGGCAGAGGTAACAAAGTCTATGAGGCAGAGAATGCTCAATGGCCAACAATATTGTATTGTGGCTAGGGATACCAATCATCTCTGACCTCACCCTCGTTGTGAATGGGTTAGTTAATCATCTACATGACCTTTTAA